>NW_023254505.1:0-5666 GCF_002007445.2 Ailuropoda melanoleuca | reverse complement strand
CTCAGCATTTCCATTGGCTCGTGAGTCTTCAGTGATACACAATATTTGTTTCACCCATTGACAGTCTTAGATTGTGTGCTACCAGTCTTCTCCCCAAACTCCTAGCTCTCACAAAGCAACTATTCTTTATTAATGGACATTATCAATGTATATTCAAAAATTATAAATTGGACTTTTAAAACATATTTACAAACATACAGATATTTTTACTAACATCCTCTCTTACTATTAATACTTCTGTGCAACTTGTTTTCTCACTTTTCTCCGGGGAAGGAGGTATGAATTAAAATTCTTTTTTCACAGGTGCATAATGTTTTATAGCATTGCCATGTTAAAGGCATGACGTGTCTCTCTTTGTGCAGTTTCGGCTTTTCTCATCTTGTCCCTACCGGCAGTGACGAAATAACACCCTCACATGACCTGTTCGTAAACTGACCTGCTCCTCTCGTGCTTTCTCAGAAAAAAATAATCAGGGACCAAACAAGAGGTACATTTTGGATATTAATAAATCCTCCCAGATCTTTTTTCTACTGCGCTGTTTTCTCCTGCCTCATAAATTTGCAGGAACGCTTTGCTTATGATGGCTGTTTTATTTTTTGGAATTCTTACTTATGAGCAACAGAAGGTGTGTCATTCTGAGTTAAGCAAAAACAGAATTAATTAGAGGATGCTAGATAACTCAGCAGATCATCAGGAGGGTAAGCATCAAGGGAAAAAATGCCCCAACTCATTTCATGGAATTTCAACTACCAGGGAAGCTACTAAAAATGAATGGATGAATGAATGAATGAATGAATGAATGAATGAATGAATGAAGCCAGCTACCTGTCCCTTGGGTGACTGGCTCTGTAGCTAAAGTTTGAAAGTTAAGTTTGGGATATCAGGCTGGAGAGCTTAGGTCCCATGTCTGGCCATCACTGCAGGAGGGGCTGAAAAGCAAGTATAGAGCACTGTCAATTCCTACAGCTCCTAAAACGGGGGCGTACCCTGTAGATAGCTGGGAAAGGACTTTCCAGGGAGAAGCCACGCCAGTGCAGAGATCTTGAGAAGGAGCCCTCCTGCTGTGGGCAATAGGGAAGGTAAGCAAAAGGTCGGAATGGAGTGCAGGTTAGGGCAAATAGGGCTTAGCGGGTCTTAGTGGGTGCTCTGGGTTTCCCCTAAATGGGGTGCGGAGTCATAGAGGGCCACGCGAGAGAAGTCACATCCCCTGACTCACATTTCAAAATGGTCGTACTGACCCTTTTGTTGACAAAAGATTGAAGGGGGCAGGAGGGAAGGTAGAAAAAGGAGGCGGTTGACCTACAGGGCTGGTGGAGTAACTCAGAGAAATGGCTCAGACAAGGCCAGTAGCAATGGGCCTGGGGAGAAATGGTGGGTTGTGGCAGTAACGGGGAGGTGGAGCCAACATTCCTTCCACGTGGGTTAAATATGGGTGGAAGGAAAGATAACTTCATGGTTGGGCCTGAGCACTGGTGGGCTGAGCTGTTATCACATGGAGCAGGTGGGCCAGCAAGTGGAGGTTGGACGGAGCCAGTGGAGGGCAGCCAGGCATTCAGGAGCTGGAACTTGTAATTTCCAAATGTATGTTGACTATTCAGGTGGAAATGCAAATCGGAATTGGGAATCCAATAAAGTGGTCTGAGAAAGAGATCGGTATGTGTGTGAGCTGTAGACGTGTAGTTTAGAGCCATGCTAATGAAGCAAGTCATCCACAGCAGTGGCACGGATGCAGTCACATGTCCAAGCCCACATATGTGGGAGATGCCAACACCAACTACTTGGGGAGAAGCAACTGAATCGCCCAGGGAGACCGAGAAGGAGTGACCAGGAAATCAGGATTAAAATCAGACACAGGAGGTCCCCAGCTCCAGGAAGCGCAAAAGGCAAAGCCGGGTCCTGTCCTCGTGGCACAGTACTGCCATCTGCTGGAACAGGTGTGTAAGCACCGTGTTAATATGCTCTGGCCCCCAGTGTCCCTCAGTGCACAAGAGCCAGCAGTAGAGAAAGCAGGGCCATCTGGAGAGGTGTGTTAAACGCTCACAATGGATTAAGGCCTCTCANTTCCCTCTCTCGCTGGCTGTCTCTATCTCTGTCGAATAAATAAATAAAATCTTTAAAAAAAAAAAAAAAATCAGACACAGGAGGTCCCCAGCTCCAGGAAGCACAAAAGGCAAAGCCGGGTCCTTTCCTCGTGGCACAGTACTGCCATCTGCTGGAACAGGTGTGTAAGCACCGTGTTAATATGCTCTGGCCCCCAGTGTCCCTCAGTGCACAAGAGCCAGCAGTAGAGAAAGCAGGGCCATCTGGAGAGGTGTGTTAAACGCTCACAATGGATTAAGGCCTCTCAGTACTGGGAACCGAGTCATGCCTTCAGCAACCTGAAAGGTGTGGTGACCGAAGAAAGGTAGTTTTTGTAGTCACGGAAGTACACGGGTTTAAAAGAAAACGAGAGGAGAGAACTGTGTAAAAGGGACAGTGGGCAATCGTATGGAGGCAATGTGCTGGAAGGGAAGGCGGAGACGTGGGGCGGGAGCTCCAAGGGGGTACCACGGAGCAGAGTTGGTAGGGAAGTACCAGGAGAAACACAGAGGCCACAGCATGAGCTCTCAGGCTCTGAGGAGGAGCGAGCTATGGGGAGAGGGGAGTTCTTCACAGGACCAGGTGAGAAGCCGAGTGCGCGGCTGCGATGGGAGAGGGTGGGCAGACGCGGTGGCTGGAGCCAGCACACGTTCTGTTCTTTCCACAGCACAGCGAGAAGCAGGGTCAGCAGGAGAGGGTCAGGACGGGGAGGAGCCTGCGGAGCTGTGTGGGGGCACCCTGCCCAAGGCCCGCTGCTCTGCTGCTGTCAACACCAGCGGGATCACCAGCGGGATCTCCACGGTTGGAGAATGCACCTGTCCGCGAACGCTGAATAGCACCGGCCCGGGCGATAGAGAGCTCTGGTGTTTAGTGACCCTCTGTTCTCACTGTGCTGCCCCTTCAGGTCTGCGTCCAGCAGACCTTGGGCAGCAACACAGTGTTCCTAATCCAGAACCTATTCACGGAAACCACTCTGATGAAATCTCCGTCCTTTGGGGCGCCTGGGTGCCTCAGTCAGTGAAGCATCTGCCTTTGGCTCATCATGATCTCAGGGTCCTGGGATAGAGTCTCCCATAGGGTCCTTGCTCAGCGGGGAGCCTGTTTCTCCCTCTCCCTCTGCCTACTGCTCCCCCCCAATTGTGCTCTCTCTCTGTCAAATAAATAATAAAATCTTTTTAAAAAATCTCCATACTTTGTCATTTGAATAAGGCGGCACTATATTCCTTTGCTAAAATCATCTCTGCTAATGTGTAGTGTCGTGGTGCCTTGCTGGGGCTGAACCACAGTGCGACTCTCACAGGTGGGCTGACTCTCCAGCGTCAGAGCAGCCCTCCTCTCCTCCCATCTGCTGCTGCAGGCGTGCGGACTGCCTGGTGGCCGTTCAGCTCTGTGCCTCTCACGTATTCTCCTGCTTCCATGTCAGTCCGCCAGGGCTGGTTTCCATACTCCCAACCAATGTGCACAGTCTGAACCGTCTTCGCTTTATGTTACATCAGTACCGAGACTGTGTTATTTTGTTGCATCTCTAAATTTTCAAACTAATTTGTATGGTTCCCGCTCACTTGCTGCCTCTAATCAGCTTTTTCATTTTCCTTCAGTTACAAAATTGAACCAATTATGATGGAAACTGAACCGTTAGGACCATTCTCGGTCGCCTTTCCGCACACCATCACCACTGAGCGATGGAAGTCCCTTTGCATGTGCTTATGTGAGCAAATATTTTTGTTCCTTTTATCCTCCACATTCTTGCCACCACCTGATACTAACTAATGTTGAAATTTCTGCTATTCTAGTGGATATGAATTAATATCTTGTTATTGTTTATGTAGGGTTTTTCAAACTATTAATTAGTTTTAGCTCTCATCCTTATTTCCCCACATAACCCACTGGATTGTTTGATCTTTTTATTGTTAATTTTCAGCAGTTCTGTATACATTCTACTCTATCCATTTCTTCTAGGTTATCCTGTGTGTTGGTATATAATTGTTCATAGTTGTGTCTTAGGATCCTTAGTATTTCCATGGTGTCAGCTGTAATGTCTCCTCTATCTTTCATTCCTGAATTTGAGTCTTTTTTTTTTTTTGCTAATCCACCTATAAGTTGGTCAATTTCATTTATCTTTTAAAAAAAACCAGCTCTTAATTTTACTGATTGTCTATGGTGTTTCTAGTCCCTGATCATTGTTATTTTCTTCCTTCAACTAATTTTGGCTTAGTTTTTTCTGCTTTTTCTAGTCCCTTGACATGTAAAGTTGTATTACTTATTTGAAATTTTTCTTTTTTTTTTTAACATACACATTTATTGCTATGAACACCCCACTTAAAACTGCTTTCGCTTTGTCCCATAAATTTTGGTGTTTTCATTTTAACTTTTTGTCAAGATATTTTATGATTTCTCTTTGATTTTGTCTTTGANTGTAAAGTTGTATTACTTATTTGAAATTTTTCTTTTTTTTTTTAACATACACATTTATTGCTATGAACACCCCACTTAAAACTGCTTTCGCTTTGTCCCATAAATTTTGGTGTTTTCATTTTAAATTTTTGTCAAGATATTTTATGATTTCTCTTTGATTTTGTCTTTGACCCCCTGGTTTCATCATCACTTATTTGTGAATTTTACAATTTTCCTTGGTCTTGGTTTCTAGGTTCCTAACAGTGTGGTTGGAAAAGATGCTTGATATGATTTCAATCTTCTTAAATTTGTTAAGACTTGTTTTGTGGCCTCACATGTGATCCCTCCTGGAAAATGTTCTGTGTATGCTTGAGAGGAATGTCTGTTCCGCTGCTGTGGGTGGAATGTTCTGTGTGTGACTGCGAGGTCCACCTGCTCTAATGTGTGGTTCAGGTCCAATGTGCCCTCATTGCTTGTCCATCAGGGTGAGCTCCCCAAAGGTCAAGGTGGGGTCTGAAGTGTCCTACCATCACTGCATTGCTGTCTATTTCTCTCTTCAGATCTGCTAATATTTACTTTATACATTTGGGTGTTCCAGTGTTGGGTGCATAAAATAAATTGCTTTATCCTCTTAATGAAGTGACCTCTTTTCTTATTACATGGTTATATAAACTGAAATCATTTTCTCACAGTTTTTATCTTGCTTCACTTTTATTTTTTTCAGTTGAAAAATCTTTTATTTTCATAAAGTCAAATTCACATGGTGTTTTCTTTTTGCCTTTAATTTAGGGGAACTTATTTAAGAACACTTTCTACACTGAATGTTATAATAATTTTGCATATTCTTATAAAAGCATTCTACCTTTCATTCAGGTTGTGAAAGCAGAGAAAAATTATTTTTAAATGGTATCAAATAGAGGATCTCATTTAATTTTATTAGGATGTGTAGTCAATTTTCCTAAAATCATTTGTTACATAGTCTAAGCTTCCCCTTATGAAGTATGAATCCATCTCTATTAAATGTCACAGTTGCAGATATGCATGGATCTATTTCCTCAGCCCACAGCTCTCCTTTGCCAGGGCCAAAGGTTTTAATCACTGAGGCTTTCAAATGACCTAATACCTGCTAAAGTATATTACGGTCTCCTTTTCCTTTCCAAAATTGCTTTGCTCTATGTGAATATTTATTCTAA
>NW_023254504.1:0-3280 GCF_002007445.2 Ailuropoda melanoleuca | reverse complement strand
AATAAACGTGGAAATGAACATATTTATTGAATCTTGGCTCAGTGAATTCTATCTTATAAGATTATAATGACTTGATTAGGTTTTCTTCCCCTTGGGTTATTTTTATCTTTAATTTGCCTGTGACCTTGGCCACTCCCACATGTTTTTCTTGAACTTATTCAGGAAAATGTATATTTGAATATAATATTATGAGGCCTTAATGCTTACCACTGATGGTGTGAAATGGATTTAGTATGTAAAGAACTTTAAAAATATGTTAATACTTATATATAGCATAATGAATTTAGGAAAATATATATGTAAAGAGCATATGTAACTGATGGTTTTGACAGTGGTCACCAGGCATGAGGCCAACACAGGGAGTCCCCTTAGATGCCATGTGCAGGTCCCAAATCCTCTCTGACTGCATGAACGCCAAATGGACGCTCTGGACGCAACACCACTGCCCTGAAGCACACACAGGAAAACCCCACGTCGATCTGGGGACTGGAAAGGAGAGCCAACAGGCTGTTGAACTGTCAGTCGTGATAAGAGGAGGCCACTGGCGAGACAGGCACTGACTACAGACAAGCCCTCTTTAATAAGGATGCCTCCTGGCCTTTGCTTGAAAAAGTCCTCACTCTATTTGTATTTCAAGAGCTTTCTGGATGAAATCTCCAAACTGTGAGATTGTATGCATGATTACAGCGGCTTTGCAAATTAGCATATCTTGCAGACATATTAGTTCATTTGAACAACCTACATTCATTCCGAGAAGGCAGCTTAAGCTGACATCAGTATTCCATGTGCAGGACAAGGGGAGGGGGTGCTGGGAAGGCCAGAGGGAGGGCCCTTGCTGCTGGTGGTGGGGTGGGATTCTTTACTTGTTCGGACGACCTGGCTATGAACCCCTCTGAAGAACCCACTGACATATTTTGAACATTATGAAGACACCCTTGGAAGACTTGATAAAAGGTGTTCATGAGTGTGTCCCCACCCGACAGGAGTGGTGTCATCACCTCCAGGACTTGGCCACATCATTTATTCAGAGGAGCAGATGCTGGAGGCTGTGCCTTACACCCCAAGTTACTTATGTACCATTTTGTCAGGAATTAATTCTCGGTGTCCGACATTACTAAGGCACGGTGGTTAAATATTTCTGAGAAAGTGAAAATGAGATTGATTTTCTCGGTACTCACTTATCTGCAGACTGAAAACTGGGATAGCCTAGAAGACAAGAATGCATCTTAAAGCAGGGGTTCTCAAAGTGGGGTCCCCAGGCCAGTGGCAGCAGCCAGACCTGAAAGTTTACCAGAAGTGCAGATTCTCAAACCTTGCCCCAACCCATGGACTCCCAACTCCGGCTGCCGGCCCCCGGCAGAGCCTGACCACCCTTCACCCGTGACCTGTCCTCACCAAGTCCATTCTCTTTGCTGAGGGTCTTATTTTCAAGTATGTGTTTTAGGGAATTTAATTAGATTTATCACCCCCTATTTATCTTTTATGTTTAATCTTTAAAGATAGTTAAGTGGTTTTATTTTAATTATGTTCATTTTACAGATATCTTGTATTTGTGATGAGTGATCTTTAGTGTTTCAGTAATGGTAGCAAATAGTAACTTCATTCAAGGAAGAGAATAAAGATTTTAAAAAAGAAAACTATAGGTTAGTTCAGGTTGTAGTGGTACAGCTGGTACCATGGTGTGTCTTTCTCTTTTTAATATTTTCTATTGTGAGCATATANTAATATTTTCTATCGTGAGCATATAGCTCATGTCATCAGAGAGTAGTGTGTGTTCTAAATATAAGGACATCGACAGACTGTAAGACGATGTGCTGGTGGTGGGCGGATGAAGAAGGCATAGAACGCCAATGCAAAGCAGGAGCTCCAATTGTTTTGTCCATTTTTGCAATTCATGCTGGACTCAATTACTGACGGCATTTTAGCAAAAAAAATACAGTGTGTGACTAGAGAGTTTCATGTTTGCCTTCAAATATTGCTGGGAACAAGCATTCTAAAAGCCGTGTTAATAGAGAGGATTTTTTAAAAACGTCACTCATTTCTTCTTAAACCTCCATAGAGTACGATCCTTACTTGTGGGGCACTGTTCTAGGTTTGGAGTCACAGGACTACCACAGTTATGATAGATCCGTCCCATCACCCCCCCCAAATCCTTTGGGCTGTGTCTTCGCAGTGAATTGCTTTCTCTATCCCAACCCCTGGTGATCGGTGCTCTGTTCCCTGTCCCTCCAGCCCCGTCTTTTCCGGGACGCTGTGTAGGTGAGATCTCACACGGTGAAGCCATGGCATTGCATACATCAGTGGCTGGTTTCTTTTTATCGCAGGGACGGACGGACCACAGTTTGCTTTCCCCTTGAGCTGTTTACAGTTTGCAGCCATTACAAATAAGATGGGTGTATGTATTCAGGATACAGGTTTTTTGTGTAAATGTAAGTTTTCATTTTTCTTAGATAAAAACCCAGCTTTGGGCTGGGTCACACGGTGAGTAATGTTCAACTTTATGAGAAACTTCCAGCCTACTCTCCAAAGTGACTGTCATTTGCGTTCCCACCAGCAGTGAATGAGAGCTCCGGGCCGTCCTCATCCGCGTCAGCACCGGGCATTACGGTGTTTTTTATCTTGGCCTTCCTAAGAGGGGTCTAGCAGTCTCACTTCGCATGCCCCTGATGGCTAGTGCTGTGGGTTTCTTCGTGTGTTTACTGCCATTTGTGTGTCTTCTTTAGTGAGGTGTCTGTTCAAAGTTTTGCCCATTTTTTATTGAGTTGTTTGTTTTCTTACCGTTGAATTTTGAGAGTTCTTGGTATGTGCTGGATAGAAGTGCTTTATCAGATATATAATTTGGAAATATTTTCTCCGAGTTGATGGTCTATCCTCTCAGACTCTTAAGATGCACAGGATTTAATTGAGGTCCTCGCATGTCCTCTTTGGAGATAAATGAAGACCACCCCGACGAGAACAGAGGGGGTTTGCGCAGAGCTTGCCGTCGCAAGGGGCTCAGCCCCCATCACTGCCTTTGGCGGAGAGTTGAAGGCTGGCAGAGGAACAGGGAAGCTTCAGAGTACAAGGAGGGGCGGCTTCGGGTGCGCCTGCCGGAGGCCGGAGGCCGGGGAACCTGGAGGCCGCTCACTGGATGCAGTGCATCCCCTGTGATTCACTCGGGGGCAGGTCCGGCTTCTCTGCTGGGTCCTGAGCTGGAAGCTGCAGCAAAAAGCAGGGAAACCTGTGTGTCCTGACTATGTCCCCATCACTCTGGGCCGCTGGTGGCAGAGGCTGGGGTTTG
>NW_023254503.1:0-638 GCF_002007445.2 Ailuropoda melanoleuca | reverse complement strand
TTTTACCCCAAATGTCCACGGTCAACTCCCTTGTTCATTTCCTCAAAGCCACTCTAAATCTTCATTTGCTGCTCAAGGCTAATTGCTCCATCGTACCCCGGAAACAATCCATTCAAATTTCTTTAAAGAACTCATTCCATTAATTTTCCNTTCTTAAAGACCCCATTCCATTAATTTTCCTGTCTGCTGTATCTTCAGCCTGCCCAATATCTTAATTCCTTCCCTCCCTTTCTGTTCCCAGTGCTGTGGTTCACCCACTCCTGTCTCTTGCGCTGACTAGTGCAGTAGACTCCCCACCAGTCTTGCTGGTTCCACTCTTGGCCTCCCTTGAATCCATTCTCCACACTGCTGTCAGGGAGAACTGAGATGAAAATGTGATGTTACTTCCCTGCTGTGATTATTTGAGGGTTCCCCCATTGCCCGGAGTCTGACCTTGAAGAGACCATCCAAGCCCTTGCCTTTGGGGCCTTCCCTCCTGCTCACCATTCACTCAGAGGCTGCCCTTTAGCCCCAGGTGAATCCTTACAAGCCCCAAATAGATCATTACCCAAATGATTTCAAGACTATGAGCCTCATCATTGTGCCTTGACGAAGGTATAGACCAGAAGGATTTCATTTTCCTCCTCTTCGCCCGTTGG
>NW_023254502.1:0-11324 GCF_002007445.2 Ailuropoda melanoleuca | reverse complement strand
TCTCCAATGCACATCTTCTTTCTTAAGTATATCAACCATCCTCATCCTGCCAGATTACATGGTGGAGTGGCGATGGTCTCTTTTCTCATTATTCTAATTCAGTTCATTGCCAAATTATATGGAGTCTGTTTGATGCGGCNCTTCTTTCTTAAGTATATCAACCATCCTCATCCTGCCAGATTACATGGTGGAGTGGCGATGGTCTCTTTTCTCATTATTCTAATTCAGTTCATTGCCAAATTATATGGAGTCTGTTTGATGCGGCCTCTTCTTTCCTCTGAATTCATGTCATTCTTCCAACTCAGAACTCCAAAAATGCTTCCATGAACCACTGCCATACTTCTGTTCCTGCCAGATTCATTGCAACCATTCAAATTCCAAGCTTACAACTTTTCACTGTCTATAGGATAAAAGCATGTTTTCCTGGCATTCCATGCTCTCTTTTTCCAATTTCAGCTTGCTTTTCCATCTTTCTCTCTCCTGTGCACTAAGCTAAATACTCCAGATGTTTTAACTGAACTACCACTAGAACTTAGATTTTTTTCATTTATATGGATTGCTTCCTGTTATGGCTGACTCCTTTTTATTATCCTACTCTTTCCCACTACTTCCAACACAGATGACACCTCATCTTTGAAAATTTTCTAGATCAATTTGGCTGAAAGTTCTCAATATTGTTGTTGTTTTTAATTTTTATTTATTTATTTAGTCCATTCCTCTGTCCTTTATTATCTGGACATTCTGTGGTATTATCTGTGGACATCAGTTTGTGCTTTGCCATATAGATTAACTGTCTGTATGTGTTTTGTGCCACCAACTATACCACAAAGTCCTTCAGAGGTAAATCTATATACAAGTTACAATTTCCACCCCTATTTCCAAAGATAGTATTTTAAAATGATATGCCAATCACACATGATGCATCAAACAAAGAACAATTCTGTGCTCAGCAAATGGATCGTTCCTCAAAGAGGACCTGAGACATACCTTAATCATGTCAATGACATCAGAAAAACAGCCCAACAGAAAGGGCTATCATGTGAACATTATTGCTGTTCAGCCAGTAAAAGTCCCCTTCAATCACTTGTCGTTGTCCTCTCTGGTCACATTTATCAGATATTACATCTGCATGGTGGGGGATGGGGAGTTGTCTTTAAGCTCATGTTGACTTTCAAATATGGAAAGTGCAGAGTCTCAGCTGGACATCCAAGAGGAGACAAATGTATACTTCTAGGTTATAAGCCAGTCACAGGAATGGCTTTATTGCTCTACCACTAGAGTCAGCTTCCTTTAGATCAAAACCTAAGTCTCTGATGTAGTCCTACAAGACTGCACAGGGTCTGTGTCTGCCTGTCTTTCCCCCTCTGTGTCTCATTGGTCTCGTCTCATGCCAGTCCCACTGGCCTCCACGCAGATTCTCTAGGACGCCTAGAAAGCACCTACCCCGGGCTTTGTCCTGCCATTCATGCCGACGGGTGGTTTCATCCTCCAGATACTTTATGGCTTGCTTCCTTAGTGANGGCTTGGAAGGTCCCCTACCTTCCCCCATATTTTGCCTGGTGCATCTCTTCCATCTGGCTGTTCCTGAGTTCTATCCTTTTATAATAAACTGGTGATCTAGTAAGTAAATTTTTTTCTGAGTTCTGTGAGCTGCTCTAGCAATTCATTGAACCCATAAAAGAGGTTGCGGGAGCCTCTGCTTCTAGCCAGTTGGTCAAAAATACAGGCAACGACCTGAGCTTGCAACTAGCATCTGAAGGTCGAGGGCGGTCTTGTAGGACTGAACCCTTAACCTGAGGAATCTGATGCTATCTCAGGGTAGACAGTGTCAAAACTGAATTGAATTATAGGATGTGCAGCTGGAGTCCAGAGAATTGCTTGCTGGCAGTGGAGGAAACCCACCCCCTCAACACACACACCATCACCAGCACATTGGAACTGGGTGCAGAACCAACAGAGTTCTAAAAATAAGGTGTCTAAAAAATAAGGCAAATGATGGATAGGCAATTAAAATATTTTATTCAGATTATGCATTTATTAAGAATAACTCAAATTAAAATAGGACAATAATGGTTTTTTGGTATAACCATATATTATTATTTCCTTTGTACAGTTTTATACACTTTATCAGAGCAGTGCTATAGCAGTGGTGTGTGCAGGTAGAAATGGAAACAAACAAAAAATGTATACCTTTTTGGAATTGAACTACTTTCAATTGAATACATATGTATTTATATGGCAAGATAGCAAGATAGTACTTGAGAACCTTTTGTTAATTAGATAAAGCAGCTGAGTAATTTTTGACTTCCTAAATACTCATCCAAAGGTTGATTATAGAAAAATACTCTGGGGCTTCCCATCCCGACTACCATACTGACCTTTCAGGGAACTTAAGGTCCTAAATCTTATTCCAAGTACCTCCCTCCACCAGCACTGTCATTCCTCTGGGCTCTAAAAACCGAGAGAAAGAACCATAAATTCTGGTTGCTCCTGGGAGATGACAGTGATGATGTTGCCCGTCATGTGCCATGCACTGAGTTCTATGCCAGGTTCTCCATGTTCTAGACCAGCCGTTCGTGGTGCCAGCATGTGTCAGAACCACCTTGAGAGTTTTAGCTTCAGGTTGCTGAACTCCATTCCTGAGAGTTTCTTGACTCCGTAGGTCAGGGGTGCAGTCCGAGGATGTACATTTCCAACAGGTTTCTGTGTGATGCTCAGGTACCAAATCACGGATTAGGCTTTGAAGACTGTTAACCCCCACGCACAGGCAAAGTTATGAGGCGATTAGCATTATTCTTATTTTGCAGAGAAGGAATCTGCGCCCCAGAGTCATCAGTGAACACGCTTCCATGGCTCTGTGATTTATGTAAGGGTGCCTGTTACTGTCATCTTTGAAACTACGCCATTGAATTCAAAATGAGGCCAATGATGTCAAAGTGGCTTAAAGTCCATAGAAATCTTGGTCTAGAGAGAATCGGGCCCATTTGATATATCTTGTTCCTTCTCTCCTGTAATGAAATCTCATTATATATTTAACTTGAGCAGTGTGGATCATTCCTTGGCCCTTTAAGTAGAAAATGACCTCATTCTTAAGAGTTTGTAGATGTGAATTAGCCAAGTAATTTCATCTTGTAATTTCACTGTGAGCGGTACTTTGCAGAAAGGATGGGAGTAAGCGTTGGTTCTAAAAGGAAGGTACCTCTGGCAGAACTTTGAATAGTTGGACTGCTGGGATTCACTCCCAGGTTGGAAAACTTAGTGATCGTTTCAGTCAGGCTCACGATTGTTCAGCACACCTTTGGCAAGCTAATCACCAGGGGATACGAAAGATACTGAGACACATTTATTTCTGGGTTACGAGAAAGGTATACTTTAGTTACATTAAAATATCTTACATTTTAACCCACACGTAGAAAATGAATTCCTATCAATCATATAGATTCTGATTGAAAAAATAATAATTTCAGTGTAATTACATTTAGGTTTGTACAATTATAATCCTCTACGTGATTATGGTTGAGTTGAATTTAGTAATTCAATTACTTGATAAAGAACTTCTTTTTTCCCCTACATAACCTGGCATATGAAAAATCACAATTTATCTCTTAACAAAAGCCTTTTTAAAATAAATTAAGTAGAAACAAATTAATTGAAATTACAGCAATCCACTTGTTCTAAGAATCATTCAAGCACAAAACATTTTACCAAGTTAGTGATGGCCTTTAACAAATTAAAAAAAAATGTTATTCTTGACGTCATATACAAAAATATGTATATAAAGAATATACCTATACACTTAAACATTCAGTGCAAGGAGGAGACAGGTATGACATGTCCATGAAAAGTTTAAACCTTAATTTTGTGGACAGATGAAAATGTGAAAATCTGTTCTTCAGTTTTTATAGATTGAAAACTTTTAATATCATATACCTAGTAAAGGTTGAAATTTTTGCTGGAAGGTGAATAAATGCCCTTCAGAAAAAGGTACTTTTTTAAACATTTTATTTATTTGAGAGAGAGAGAGAGAAAGAGAGCATGAAGTGGAGGGGGGAGGGGTGGGGAGAGGGAGAAGCAGACTCCCCGCTGAGCCGGAAGCCTCTTGACCTGAGCCAAAGACAGATGCTTAACTTACTGAGCCACCCAGGTGCCCCCATAACTAGTGAGTCTTAATAACACAATTGCACAGAGTTTAGCACGGGTTCCTCAGCTATAAATTCACGATTTATCAGTGAATCAGAAAGTCTTAGATGTTTTGTAGCCAAGCTGGTTATTTTTGCCTTGTAGTCACCCCTGAAATCTGTAAATTCCCATATAAATAGGTATATGTTGGACCTGAGATCCATGCTACCCAGATCTCTTATTAGATGTATGCAGTCTTTGCTTCTTTCGAAGACAGAGGATGTCATATTTGTCAACATATTGGCGTTAGTAAAAGTTGAAATTTTTGCTGGAAGGTGAATAAATGCCCTTCAGAAAAGGTATTCAAGTGTGTTCTCAGTCCCACATTGCATATAACGCTTCAGTGAAGTCTGAGAAAAATTTCTTCACAAAACAGCTCAGGAGAAAAATGATGGTGTGGGCAGCTCCGAACTCCCACCCTCTACGGAAGTGTCACAAAGCAAGCAGAAACTGTCAGAACCAGTTTGTCAAAACTGGAAATAGGCAAAGGTTTATAGCAACCAGGTGAACAATAAATTAAGAAAGAGGCACTAAAAATTCATGGGAAAGCTTTGTGGTGTATTTGCTTACCCCACCTCACCCCTCCTGGCACAGCGATGATCCTGAACACAGCAGGCCCTGTTCCCCAGTTCTGGAAGGAGCAGAGCAGACTTGATTTGTAATTATTTGTGTTTGTCTATTCTATTCTAACCTGTCTGGAGGACCCCCTGACGACTGACACAAGCTGATTGTCTCTGTCTTACCTATTTTGGAACTCACGTGGGGAAGAAAGGCGTTGGGCATTGCCAGAAAACATCATTAAGGCAAATGGAAAACCTGCAGCTGCATGGGTGAAAGACTATAGCCGAGACGCTACAATAGGCAGCCTAGAGCTTGGGAGGAAGAGGTAAGGACAGAATTTCTTTGGGAAATTAGGTCACTCAAAAGCACCTGTATCCTGAGGCATTTAAAAAGCTAACGCATGTCCAAGGCATGCTAGATAGCTAGAAAAGAAGGAAGAAGCCCCTAAGCTTTTACAAAAATAAAGTTAAAATAAAGATTTGCTCCTGTGTTTTCTCTAAAAGTTTTATGTTTTAAAACACTATAATTAAGTCTGTGGTTAATTTTTTTTTAAGTACGTGCCACACCTAGCGTGGAGCCCAACACAGTGCTTGAACTCAGGATCCTGAGATCAAGAGTTGAGCTGAGATCAAGAGTCCGATGCTTCACCGACAGAGCCACCCAGACGCCCCAAGTCTGTGATTAATTTAAACTTTATTTTTGTGTATGCTCTGAGGTAGGGAACCACTATTGAATTTAGAATTTTATTCCTTCCTTCCCTTCCTCCCTCCCTCCCTCCCTTCCTTCCTTCCTTCCTTCCTTCCTTCCTTCCTTCCTTCCATGCAAAATGGTGGTTATTAAAGCATGGGGACAGGACCTGTGGGCAAAAGAGTTGCTGCCCCAGGGTTGTGAGGGGTGACTCATTATATACTTGGGGGTTGGGGGTAGGAAAAAAGGAGGTTTTCAAAAGAACTTTCATATGCTAAGGAGGACCTAGAGGATACTGGAAGCCTTTGCCATTGTTAAGGTTGTTTTTCCCTCTAGCAAGGCATTATCATCAAGACAATTGGGAGCTTCCTAGAGGAATGTCACATAATGTCCCGCCCTGGAGTGTAGGGGGCAGGTTGCAAGGTATCAGTTTATGCTTTGTCTTTAGCTATCCTTCTGCTCCCTCATCATTTACCCCTGAACAATTTTGACCCTTAAATCTTTAAGGTTGTTGAAGGTGGAAGGTCTCATCTTCTGTAATGTCTTCTTGCTGAATACAGGCATAGAAATGTCCCTACCTATGGGTCAGTATCAGTCAGTTGGGGAACATATAGAGGAGTTACGAAAGTGGGAGGCAGCTGAATCCAACGCAGAGGACATATATGTAGAGTAGAAAGGATCATCTGTCAGCTGGAAGTTATGGCAGTGAAGGAGTCTTGGCTCTAGGCTGGGAGATGCTGGAAATGACAAAATAAGGTTAATATTGTAATGAGAAAGAGAAGTCTGAATAAAGTATCTTTGATAGTGACCTTTGATAATTTTCCTCCAGTCCAGGAGTTTACAGCAATCACTAAAGGAAAGAGAGATCATTTAAAGCACCAATTTGAATATTCATGTCAGTTAGAAACCCAGAAATATTTTGTGGTAATCTGGAATGTATACACAGCATTCTGTCTTTATGATAGCACAAGTCCTACCTTGTGCAACAGTTAAGACATCTAATGCCATTCTATTTTGTAAAGTTCAAGGTGACCGTGGAGTTATACAGTTGTTGGGGGATTAATTCAATTTTCTAGTTGTTTAAATAATCATATGCCCGTGGGGTCCTATTATCATCCCCATAGAATAAAAAACATGAAGATTATCTATACATGAGCTATTGTGTAGAAATAGAAAAGGTATTTCTCGGGGCGCCTGGGTGGCTCAGTTGTTAAGGGTGTGCCTTCAGCTCAGGGTGTGATCCCAGCATTCTGGGATCCAGCCCCACATCGGGCTCCTCCTCTGGGAGCCTGCTTCTTCCTCTCCCACTCCCCCTGCTTGTGTTCCCTTTCTTGCTGGCTGTCTCTCTCTCTGTCAAAAAAATAAATAAAATCTTTAAAAAAAAAGAAAAGAAAAAAGGTATTTCTCTGAATTTTACCTCAAGTTGTCTAGCTTAAGCAAACAACATTCAGGGACATTCAAAACTAAGATTTAACATCCACAAAGGTGGGTTATTGAAACATAATTTTTCTCTCTAAAATAATCCTCATTTCCAGAGATAGTCAAATGAAGAATAATTAGTTTTTCTAAACAAGTCCAGTTTTAAACAACTTGGCCCAATTATTTAATAAGCTCGGCAAGAATAGTGCTTGATCGTATAGATCCTTTAGAATCTGCTTTGCTGTAACTTTTTGCAAGGAATTTCTAGGTTGAACTCTTAGTAGCCTCTCCAGGCCAGAAGCCAAACCAAGTACTTGCCTTCAGACATGCCAGCAATACCTGTAGATTTGGGCAAATTCCTCTTCTTGAGGTCCCCAATATATCATGAGGTTCTTGCACCTCCCAGGAAGTGACATTCTTTACTCACCTGGTAAGGCTGCTGGGAATTCTGTAAGCAAGGTATCAGGCCAACAGTTGCAAGGGGCTTCGTGGCTCCTGGTCAACCTTAGTTCCTTAAAGCTGTTTGGTCATATCTGAGCCTATTCATGTCTCTCTCAAATATGACCTTCCAATTGAAGCCTTGGTAAAATAGCCAATGTTTCCAATTGTGTCCTGTTACAAGAACAGATTCTTACTGAACTTATGCAAATGACTATGACTGTCATGAAAGAATACTTACTGAGACCTTTTGAATTTCAGAGGGTTCAGGTAGAGAGTAAAGTTAAATGCTTCAATTTGTTTTATTAGTATTTCCGTATATCACTGATGTCTTAAGAAAAGTCTCCTTATTCTGGAAGAACTTTTCTTTTACCTTCAACAAAAATGCATTTTCATTCCTTACATCTTTCTTACATATAGCATTGCTTCCCTTATTCCCATCACTCTTAATTACATTTAGTAGAATTTTGAATTCTTTAGAAACCACTTCCTTGTGGAAGGCAGAGAAAGAGTTCTCAGTTTTAGAGTTCATCAGCTCCAACAGAGGAGCAGACACAATGTTTTCCCACCAATGAGGGAGAATAAGCAGTCCGTGTCCGGCCAGAGAAGACAGGGAATTTCCCTGAAACAAACAGAGTTTTGGCAGCTGCTTGGGAATATTCCTTAAAGTCTCTTTCCTCAGGTAGACTAACCACAGTTGGCTCCAGTTATAGCCATTAACCCAGGAAATGAGTGAGGGAGAAGACCCCACATCTATTAGGAGAAACACAGAGAGAGAGAGCAATGAAGAGAGAGTCAGAGTACCCTTTGTCTGGGATGGCCTGTTTCCTCCAGCAACCTGGGTTTACTCAGAGGAGGCCTATTTCGATAATTATCATCCAATATGTCAAGAGGGAGTTTACTCACCAACATGTGTGGACAAACATATTCTGCAAGAGGCTCTTAGGTTGGGGTCATGGTGTAGAGCAGGGAAGGCCTAGATATGAGCAGTGACGGTACCCTAGGTCCATCTGCCCTATTTCCTGCAGAAGAAATCTGATAGATCCCAATGAGGCCATGCAGTGTTACAGATCAGTCTTTTTCCTAAATTTTGCAATCTGAATTGTTTCTGGGAGTGGAGAGGCATTCCAAGGGAGAATCCTTGGGGACTGAAGAAACTCCAATGCTAGAGAGGGTCTATTACCAAAGAAAATCCCCCCTGGACTCCTTGGTGGCATCCCATGCACAGGATATGTAAGAGGTTCCTGGTGTCAAAGTGACCCGCGGTGTCCCCACAACAAAATCACTATGATCACTGCCAGCATTAAAGGCCCTTGCTGGAGGGAGGCCTGCCATCCCCTCGCTTCCCCATTACATTCTAGATTACAATGGGTACCTGGCATATGGACCAAAATATTGTGACTTGAAGGTCCTTCCATGAAGGTCATGCCTTATTTTACCTTGCCTTGAAGAACCTGCCATTTTTAACCCATGGAAAATACTAGAAAAGTTTTACAAGGGGAAATTACCTAATTTTGTAGCGTAAGTAGTTAGTAGAGGACATTGAGAGAAAACAGTAAAGACAGAAATCCATCATGGTCTAAGCGACATTCCAACACATGTGGTCTTTAAAGCCAACTTCCCTAGGAAGCGGTCCCTGGTTGGGTTTTAACTCACTGTGGTCCTGGTTTAGGCTGGTTCCAAATGGAGTTCCTGCAGCCAGAAGTGGCTAGACCAAAGATCCATATCTTTGGGGGATCACATTAAACCAATGAGGAGGAAACTTCACACGAGAGTCTTAAGATTGGCAGCCGTCCTGGTGACTTAGGAGGCTATCCTGTGCCCAAAACAGACGACTTTGTATAAGGACAGCAGTAAAGAAGGGCGCATCAAGTTTCTGGGTCTTATTACCATCCCGGCCAGGGTACTAACTTCCAGCCAAAAGGTGGGCTTTCTCTTCCCCGTTGAATCACCACGGGCTAGAGGATTTTAGCCTGAGCAATCAGCATGAAAGTGTTCCAGTAAGACCGTACTCCTTGAAGACCCCCTGAAATGAGAGTAAAGGACAAGAAGAGAAAGTACTCGCTAAGTTCACACAGAAGCTCAGAGTCCAAATGTAAAAGACTCAGAGCCCCATGTTGGACACCAAATAATGTGGTTTTGGGAATAGAGGTGAGATTTGGTGGGGTAAATTCTGGAGCCGATGGCCAAGAAAGAATTCTTGAAATGTCTTTAGTGCAAAATGGTGGTTTTAGTAAAGCACCAGGACAGAACCCATGGGCGGAAAGAGCTGCTAGCAATTTAGAATTTTCTTAACCTTCCCAACCTAGAGGTATGTGCCTCATATCTTAAAATCAATGTCTAAATCATCAAAATCAACACATCTATATTACCCTCCAGTTATATGTTTTTTCTCCAATGCACATCTTCTTTCTTAAGTATATCAACCATCCTCATCCTGCCAGATTACATGGTGGAGTGGCAATGGTCTCTTTTCTCATTATTCTAATTCAGTTCATTGCCAAATTATATGGAGTCTGTTTGATGCGGCCTCTTCTTTCCTCTGAATTCATGTCATTCTTCCAACTCAGAACTCCAAAAATGCTTCCATGAACCACTGCCATACTTCTGTTCCTGCCAGATTCATTGCAACCATTCAAATTCCAAGCTTACAACTTTTCACTGTCTATAGGATAAAAGCATGTTTTCCTGGCATTCCATGCTCTCTTTATCCAATTTCAGCTTGCTTTTCCATCTTTCTCTCTCCCGTGCACTAAGCTAAATACTCCAGATGTTTTAACTGACCTACCACTAGAACTTAGATTTTTTTCATTTATATGGATTGCTTCCTGTTATGGCTGACTCCTTTTTATTATCCTACTCTTTCCCAGTACTTCCAACACAGATGACACCTCATCTTTGAAAATTTTCCAGATCAATTTGGCTGAAAGTTCTCAATATTGTTGTTGTTTTTAATTTTTATTTATTTATTTAGTCCATTCCTCTGTCCTTTATTATCTGGACATTCTGTGGTATTATCTGTGGACATCAGTTTGTGCTTTGCCATATAGATTAACTGTCTGTATGTGTTTTGTGCCACCAACTATACCACAAAGTCCTTCAGAGGTAAATCTATATACAAGTTACCATTTCCACCCCTATTTCCAAAGATAGTATTTTAAAATGATATGCCAATCACACATGATGCATCAAACAAAGAACAATTCTGTGCTCAGCAAATGGATCGTTCCTCAAAGAGGACCTGAGACATACCTTAATCATGTCAATGACATCAGAAAAACAGCCCAACAGAAAGGGCTATCATGTGAACATTATTGCTGTTCAGCCAGTAAAAGTCCCCTTCAATCACTTGTCCTTGTCCTCTCTGGTCACATTTATCAGATATTACATCTGCATGGTGGGGGATGGGGAGTCTTTAAGCTCATGTTGACTTTCAAATATGGAAAGTGCAGAGTCTCAGCTGGACATCCAAGAGGAGAAAAATGTATACTTCTAGGTTACNTACTTCTAGGTTATAAGCCAGTCACAGGAATGGCTTTATTGCTCTACCACTAGAGTCAGCTTCCTTTAGATCAAAACCTAAGTCTCTGATGTAGTCCTACAAGACTGCACAGGGTCTGTGTCTGCCTGTCTTTCCCCCTCTGTGTCTCGTTGGTCTCGTCTCGTGCCAGTCCCACTGGCCTCCACGCAGATTCTCCAGGATGCCTAGAAAGCACCTACCCTGGGCTTTGTCCTGCCATTCATGCCGACGGGTGGTTTCATCCTCCAGATACTTTATGGCTTGCTTCCTTAGTGATTTTGTGTCTGAACTCAAAAACCGTGTGCATTTACTGAGACAGGACCCTTCTTTATCCTCTTCTCTCTTATGTTTTCTTCAGAGTTTTTATATTTAACTGACATTCCATTGTTTGCTTGTTTATTTATTTATTTAAAAATTTGTATTTTTTTAATTGAGGTATAATTGACATGTAACCTTGTATCAGTTTCAAGTGTACAATATGATTCCATATTTGTATCCATTGTGAAATGATGACCACAGT
>NW_023254501.1:0-9220 GCF_002007445.2 Ailuropoda melanoleuca | reverse complement strand
CATTTCACAAGCAGACATATTCAAGAGCCCCTGGATTGCTATCTTCACATGCTCAAGAGTCAGAGATGAGCGCAAGGAAAATCATTGAATTTGTAAATGTAGAAAGTGTCAGAATATGATTTTTATTTCTTGAAGCTCTGAAGAAACCAGACAGCAATGAATGATATCACCCATCAGCTCGTGTCCTGTGACCCCTTGTTAGAAATTAGCTGCACACAGACGGTGTTTATCCTTGTCAGCATCCCCAGGCCAAGTGTCTAACAGCATTTTATGTCCCCTTTCTACCTCTGCTCCTAGGCTTCTGTTTACCCCCAAAGGCCCTTCACCCTTCTCTACCAAGTTCCATATTCAAAGAGACTGACAACATGCATGTCAACAGGATTCATTCCCCCATGTCTTCTCTTTGGGTTTAACCAATAGAAAAATCTGGAAAAAGACTGGAAAGACAGGGAAGAGTAGGAATGGGTTGTGTATTCTCCTTGCTAGGGGCCAGCCGCATCCCTGACTGAAGACCCGTAGCCCCTACAATGGACTCTTCTCTACACAGCACCCACTCACTGGATATAAGTGTTCTGTTCCTCCCATCAAAGCCTAGAGGTGGGCATTTCTCTCTCCTCCCTAATTGGTCACCATTATTCCTTCCCTGGTATTTTTCCCACATCTTTGTACACAGTCTGTTTATTAAGCTCTCCTCAAATCAAAATAAGTCTATTTCTTGCCAGCTCCCTGGATGACATAGATACTTTTCTTTTCTTCTTTGTTACGAATTCTTCATGTGTAGAAAATCACCTATGATATTTCATTACTTTTTTTACCTAATCGGTTCCATAAACCTTAATTGAGTATCCATGATGTTTGATGCTGAGCTAAATCCTGAGGATACAAGGATGGGTAAGGGATGGACTTTGCCATGAAGGAAGTTGACCAAGGGGTAGAAAAAGGCATATAAATGGCGTGACCATATTAACTTATCATTGAAATTGAGATACTTTGAGTAAGAAGGGAATTACTGCTAATAATTATACTACAAAACTGGCCTATGCTGTAAATGTCTTGGTCAAACCAGAGATGAAGAGATCATTGCTGACACTGTAATGAGCACTTCAAGTGAGATATGAACAGATTTAGTAGATGCTTGATTGGAGTTGGAGACACGAAGACGAATATGAAGAAAGTTCTTGCCCTCAATAAGTTTAGAGTACAGTACAGACTCTGGAACCAAACAAAGGACTTAAATCAATGTCACGAGAGTTTGCAGATAAGGAGACATTACAACAGGCTGGACAACTAAGGAAAGAAAGAGTTTTTATGGCCACTTGGGCATTGACTCTGCTGTTTCCAGGTAAGAAATGAAAGGTAGCTGTGTGACGTTATGTCCCATGATCAGGAATGTTATAAACACCCTTGTAAACTGAAGCAAAAGGATTGCCAGAATACGTTTTTTGGAAATAGAGACAGAAACTCCAAAGAAGAAGAGACAATGTGTGGCAATAACCAAGATTTGCAGATTTGGCAAAACTCCCTTGCTCAGTGTCACCAGCACTTAGTGTCTCACCAGCCCGGACATGCACCTCTCAGCTGAGGTCCTGCACAGGCAGCTGACCTGACAGCACTCTCTGCTGAGGAGCGAGGATGCATATTCACGGCTTCCACTATCCTCAAATAACTGCTCCTTAGAAAGACAAACTGATAACTGGTGAGTTAATTAGTCCTCAATCTAGCAACGGTAGCACAGTTTCTGAGCTGGTGGCAGAGGTCGCTGTGCAGATGATCTTCCCTAACTCCTAACACAGTCCAGCCTAGTCCATGTTCCCCAATGGTCATTTTGAAGCTTCCATAAAAAGGAAACGTGGTCAATAAGTGACTATTTCCCCTCTTCCTAAAGAACATCAATGAGGACCAATGTTTTGCTGACATATTCAGCTTTCATCTCATGTTACAGTGTTTTCATCAATTTTACATGAAACTTAGGCAGTGGCCAACAGAGATAGGGCTGTTTTTCAGGTATTTTCTACTACCCGGCACTTGGGTTTCACTCCCACAGTCACTAGTTCATGTGCACTGACAGTGTGTTCTCAGTAAAAACCACAGTGGCAGATTACAGCAGGCTGCTCCCCGGGGGCCCAGCAAACCAGGAAACAGGAGTTTGAGAATGTTCTGTCCTTCACCCCAGCATAGCTGGACCTGAGCCCCGAAGAGGAATACCCAAGATCGAGACTAGTTATTTGACTTAAATTTAATAGTTTGTCCCTCCTGTCTTTTTTATGAAAAAAAAAAAAATCCCCTCTCAGCTTTTTGTTTTCTGCTTTGTTGTGTTTTTCCAAGGTGCCCCATGTGTCACCTGGCTAATTAAGAGACATGGAGATGGAGACAGGGTTTCTACTGAGTAGGGAGCCGCAAAGAGGCCAGTGCTAATTCTGCTCCCAGCATGCACCTTCTGGAGAGTACGTCCATGCCCAGCCACCCAGCAGCTGAGAGGCATTTGCAGCTCCAGGGAAAGGAAAAAGGAGGAATTGGCTGCCTCCCTTACTCTGGCTCACTCTCCTCTGCTTCATGTTGTCTTAGCAAAATTGGTCTTCCAAATAGTCTAAGAGTTCACCTCAAATTTATTAAATTATCATGCATTTGAAAATAATACGGCATTACTAACCTAACTTAAAATTCTGACTTTTGAATTGATCTCTCTAGCAAGCAATATAATCAGCCAAAATTTGCAGGGTGGACATGTGTTGTCCCCACACATGTAGATTTACAAACATAAAACACAAAAATGTATCAGCTTTAAAGAAGAATAATCTGTGGTCATAAATTCACTGAAAGCAGAAAACATTAAAGTGCCACGTGCAGCTGGAAATATTTTGTAGAAATGAATCACAAGCTAATGTAAAGGCCAGATATAAAAGTAATAAATATTTTTTTAAAAAAACTACATTTTAATTAATCTTTGGGAAAAAAGGTAGAGATACAGGGTATTTTATTCAAATAAAATTTTGGTGTAATAAAGTCTACATTAATTATTGAAAATAAAACTCAAAGAGGAATAAAGAGGAACAAAAAGGAAACAAAGAAGAAATTCTTAACCAGATACATGGAATCTCAGAAAACCTACCTCAAACAACACAATGAATAGAGAAATACTGAAGGCCTTCCTTGGAGTCCAAAACCAGGAAGATATTGTCAATGGGTCCATTCAGCTTGAGGATGGAGATCTTAGCTAGCGAGTCAAAACAAGACAAAGAGTGAAAGAAAAGTTTTAAAGAATGGGGGAGAGAGGCATGGATTTTGAAGATGATATGATTGTGCAAACAGAAATGAAAAGAGAGGTCTGCAAGTTTGCTGGACCCCAAATCAACAGCATTTCTATAAACAGACTGAATACATCATTAAAAATAAAAAAGGGGAGAAAAAAGGAAGGGAGGAAGGGAGGGCACAGTACTTAGAAATAAATTTAGTGAAAGATTTGCCAGATATTTATGGAGAAAAGTGTAAACCATCAGGAAAGACACAAAAGAAAACCTCCACCAATGGAGAGAGAAGTATGTGCTCATGCCCCATGAGACACACTTACTTAGAGACTTAACTCAGCCTCCAATGAGTCTACAAGGTCAGTGCAATTCCCGTTGTGATCTTGATAAGGGAACAGAAGGCAAGCTGAGGACAAAGCAGTGGCTGACACCCTACAACCCCCTCCCATGGGATATGCGACATTCCTCAGGCATTCCTGACTGCCCTAAAGGAAAAACAAATAGTTAAACTTAAAGAGATCACAATCCTGCAAGACTTGTCTCCCTCAGTTTACAAATATCTTAGCAATCTATAAGAACAAAGCATTTCTATCAATAACTTAGCTTCCAGAAGGGAATATTAAAAAGATTAAATGTCCCTATAACCTGCAACCCATCCACAGATACTTGAAGGGGGCAGAGTGTAATGTTCCTCCAGGAAGTTCCCAACTATCTTAATGTTAATGCTTTACTAGAGGGGTAAACAACCTTAACCTGACAATGGCAAGGCTTCCAGTATCCTGTCTTCTCTAACACATGAAAGTCCTTTTGAAACCTCCTTTTCCTTACTTCCCCCAATCCCATAGCATATAATCAGCCACCCCTCACAACAGCTCTTTCTGCCCAGGAGTCCTGTCCCCGTGCTTTAATAAACCACCATTTTGCGCCAAAGACGTCTCAAGAATTCTTTCTTGGTTGTCAGCTCCGGACTTCACCCCACTGAACCTCACTTGTATTCCAAAACTATATCAATCTCAACACGACCTTTTATGGAACTAGACAACGTGTTTAAATTTCATGTGTTAGCGAAGAACCAATGGCAGACACAAAGACAATAAAAGGAAGACAATAAAAGGAAGCTGGGTTTCTTGCCTCCCACACATGAGGACTTACTGAGAAGTAACGATAATGTTAACAGTATGAAATTTGCCAAATAGAATGAGAGCACAAAATACAGGAGGAATAAACAAATGTGTGCATGTTTTACAGCTTGGTGTATCTGTGACGCTGCAAATAGATGGGGAAGAGCCCTGGGAACTGTTTGAGTGGAAGATGTGGCCAGTTTTCAAGTATCGCGGTGGCCTCTGCGTCCAGGGAGACTGAAGACTACTTCCAAGTGGCCTCGCAATCCACCAAGCCAGGGATTATTCGGGCGACTGCTGAGAGGAGCGAGCTGAGGGCCGCTCACCTCGTTCCTTGCAGCACGGATGGAGGAGGCTGCGTGTCCCAGACCTCAGAGCTAATGTGCTTCAGTCTCCCGGTGACTCGTGGGATGGGCCTGCCTGTCACGCTGGATTCCTACCATGATCCAGAAGTAAATTTGCCTTGTCATTGCCACTGGGGAGATCATTTGTTACCACTGCACAACTAGCCCATCCTGATACAATAATTCACATGAAAAAAACCCCGACCCTATATATTAGTATATATAAAAAAGTTCCAAGTGGATTCAAGTTCTAAGTATAGAAAAGCAGCACTTAAAAAAATAAACCAGAATGCCCTCGTGACCTCAGAGCACATAAAGATTTGTCAAATAAGACACACAAAAAGAAAAAAAAAAAGAGGAAAGGAAGAAATGTATAAATTAGGAAATATCAATATTAAGCACTTCTAGTTTGGGTTCCTGGACCCAATTCCAATGTGTGTGAGTGTGCTCAGTGCTTTCCCATCTGCTACCCATCAATTCTCAGACCAGCAGGGTGCCCAAGAGTTCAGCTCCACTCTGTCACCTTCTCCCTGGAGGCAGCCTCCGATTCCACAGGTGAGGACCTCTCTGCCCCTTCACTTCAGACACCTGCCGCACACTTGGGCTGTTGCCTGTGTGTCTGACCAACTGGCTATAGATCAGAGGTTCCCATGACCCCCTCCTTGTGTTTGATTAACTTGCTAGAGCAGCTCAGAGAACTCAGGGAAAATTTTCACTTCCTATAAATCACAATATCACTATGTCTCTACAACAAAACATACCATAAATTAAGTACACACACACAAACACACACACATATTTCCCATTAATTAATTAATAAGAAAAAAACAGTCCAGTAAAACTATTTGATCCAGGATATAAACAAGGAAGACAGGGGAGGTAAAGTATAGATCAATATAAAACATACTCATTAATAGGGAAACACAAATTAAGCCAGTAATGAAATACTGTTCCATATTCATCAGATTGGCAAAAAGTAAGATGTCCGACACTTTGAAAAGCTGGAGGAAAACTGGAGGAACATTCTTTGCTACAGACCAAATGTTTGTATCCACCCACCTCCCCCCACCCAGCCCCTTGCAAAAATATTCATATGTCGAAATGTAATTCCCAGTGTGATGTAGTTGGAGGTTGGGAGGTGGGGGCTTTGGGAGGTGATGGGATCATGAGGGTGGAGCCTAATGCATGGGATTTGTGTCCTTATAAAAGGGACAGGAATGGTCCCCTCCTTCTGCCATATGAGGACAGGAGAATTCAGCCATCTATGAACCTAGAAGAAGCAGGCCCTCACCAGACAGCAGATCTGCTGGTGCCTTGATCTTGAACTTCTAGCCTCCAGAACTCTGAGAAGTAAATGTCTGCTGTTTATAAGCCGCTCAGTCTATGGCAGTGTTACAGCAGCCTGAACAGACTAAGACACCCAGAAATAGTTGGATAGCAATTGTTATAACCACTTCAGAATGCAATATTGAAATAGTTAACACTTAAAACAGTGCAAACACTTACTTACAAATTACACCCCTAAATCTACACTCTATAGACACCCCGCATTTGCACAAAGAGACATCTACAAGAAATACCCACTGTAGCATTATTTGTAACAAAGAAAAACAGGAGAATCCTTATGGTTCTTTGGACTCTCCTCTCTCATCCTTCAACCAGTCCATCCAAAAATGCACAGGGTTCTACCTTCAAAGCCGGTCATTTTATCACCAGACCAGGGAACAGAAGGCAAGCTGAGGACAAAGCAGAAACTGACACCCTGCGACCCCCCCCCCCACCATGAGATGTCCATGACATTCCTCAGGCACTCCTGGCTGCCCTAAAGGACAAAGAAATAGTTAACCTATAGATACCACAATCCTGCAAGACTTATGTCTCCCTCAGTTTATAAAATTAATGCCTTGCTAGAGGGAAAAACAACCTAAACTTGACAATGGCAAGGTCTCAGGCATGCTGTGAAACGTCTTTAACATATGAAAGTATTTTCTCAACCTCCTCTATTCCTTACCTCCCCCAACCCCATGGTATATAATTAGCCACCCCTCACAACCCCGGTGCAGCAGCTCTTTCTGCCCACGGGTCCTGTCCCTGTGCTTTAATAAACCATCAATTTTGCATCAAAGACGCCTCAAGAATTCTTTCTTGGTCGCCGGCTCCGGACTCCACCCCACTGAACCTCACCTGTATTCCACAACCTCATCACCCGCACTGCCAGACCAGTGCCCACTAACTGCCCCTTGAATGTCCCCAATAACTCTGTCCCCTCCACAGGCTCTTCTGCACTTGGCAATCATCGTCCTCCTTTAGAAAACATGGTCGTATAACACTGCTCTGTGCTCCAAGCCCTCCAGCAACTTCCCAGGCACCGAAAGAGAACCTGCAGCCTGGATGGGCTGGGGGAATCACACCTCCCAGTGTCTCTCTGGCCTCTGCTCCCAGCCCTCTGGCTTCTGTTGTGCCCCAGCTGCAAACACAGCTTCTCCTCATCCATATATATCTGTGCAAAATATTCACAACAGCCCCAAACTTCTCAGAAAGGCCTTTTTATAAAAATCCTACATAAAATAGCCACAGGAGCACATACTCTTAAACAGCTCTATTGTTCCTTATAGCCCTAACCATCACCTGATACATTAGAATCACCTAACCATCACCTGATACATTAAAGAATATACTTTTCTGTATGACCCCTCCCAGACTGTGGGCCTCATGTGTGCAAGGACAGCTCATGGTTCACTGGCCAGTGTATACCCAGATCCCAACCCAAGCAGTAGCTGGGACTTACTAAGCGCTTGATCACTGTTTAAAGAATGGACAAAGGGTCCATACCAGTGCCTATGGCTCTATGTAGCGTCTTGAAGAAGAATGAAGGACACCCTCTCCAGTAGAGCACTTCTACTGACTTGTTCTTTTTGGCTTAGATTCGGAGTTCTAAGTTTTCCCCTTGGCTTAGCCCAAGGTGGTCTTCTCCTAGTTCTCCTAGGCCAGGGCAGGACGGAGGCACTTCTGAGAGGAAGAAAATGAAAGGCTTGAAACAAACCAGTGAGAAACTATAAACCCCCCTCCCAGTGGTGGCCTGGGGTTAAGTGAGGGTGGGGGTGAGTCACAAGTGTTTCCAAAGAAAAAAATAATGCAGGGGCGCCTGGGTGGCACAGCGGTTAAGCACCTGCCTTTGGCTCAGGGCTCAGGGCGTGATCTCGGTGTTGTGGGATCGAGCCCCACATCAGGCTCCTCCGATATGAGCCTGCTTCTTCCTCTCCCACTCCCCCTGCTTGTGTCCCCTCTCTCGCTGGTTGTCTCTATCTCTGTCAAATAAATAAATAAAATCTTTAAAAAAAAAAAGAAAAAAATAATGCAAAAGAGATACGGAGTACAGGAATTTAAGTAGAGTTTGGAAAAATGAATACACTCATCAGCCAACATGTCAGTTAATGGGAAGGTTTAAGCCCAAGAGTCAGAAAACAGGCATCTCCTGGTCAGCCGGAGCTGGTGGGATGGACTGGAGCTCTCCAACTGATGGGGTTTTGGAATACAGGTGAGGTTTGGTGGGGTGAGGTCCGGAGCCAACGACCAAGAAAGAATTCTTGAGACGTCTTTGGTGTAAAATGGTGGTTTATTAAAGCACGGGGACAGGACCCCTGGGCAGAAAGAGCTGCTGTACCCCAGGGGTTGTGAGGGATGGCTAATTATATACCTNGTCAGTTAATGGGAAGGTTTAAGCCCAAGAGTCAGAAAACAGGCATCTCCTGGTCAGCCGGAGCTGGTGGGATGGACTGGAGCTCTCCAACTGATGGGGTTTTGGAATACAGGTGAGGTTTGGTGGGGTGAGGTCCGGAGCCAACGACCAAGAAAGAATTCTTGAGACGTCTTTGGTGTAAAATGGTGGTTTATTAAAGCACGGGGACAGGACCCCTGGGCAGAAAGAGCTGCTGTACCCAGGGGTTGTGAGGGATGGCTAATTATATACCTTGGGGTTGGGGGAGGTAAGGAAAAGGGAGGTTTCAAAAGGATTTTCATATGTTAAAGAAGACTCACAGGATACTGGAGGCCTTGCCATCATCAAGTTAACGTTGTTTTCCCCTCTAGCAAGGCATTAACATTAGTATAGTTCGGAGATTCCTGGAGGAACTTCACACACCTCCCACCCTGGAGTGGGGGGGTGGGGGGAGGTTGCAGGGCGTAGGCTTATGATTTGTTCTCAGTTTGCCTTCTGTTCACTCATCACTACCACAAAGCCCAGATGTGTATAGGAGAGTTCTCTGCCACTTGCTTAAGGCTTTAAGGCATGAAGGCACATTCTGCGTTTAGAAAAAGAAATCAAATATCCAGTTTATGCACTCCCATTTCTTTTGATTCAATATCTTTTCATTTTATTTATCATCATTTTTATCATTTTTAGTATGCAAGCTAGAGATTTTCAACCATGGATGTGCACCAGAATCACGAGGGCAAGTATAGTAACCTGGAGAATCTCAGCAGGCTTGTATGTTTGCTGGTTGTTATCTGT
>NW_023254500.1:27554-67197 GCF_002007445.2 Ailuropoda melanoleuca | reverse complement strand
ATACCTTTGATCCATTTTTGTCTTCTGATTGCTGTTGCAAGGACTTCTAGTACTATGTTGAATAATAGTGGAGAGAATGGGGATCCTTGTCATGTTCCTGATCTTAAGGGAAAGGCTTCCAGCTTTTCCCCATTGATAATGATATCTGCTATAGGCTTTCTATAGATGGCNTGTATCCTGCCACCTTACTGAATTGTTCTATAACTTCTAATAGTTTGGGAGTGGATTCCTTTGGGTTTTCCATATAGAGTATCATGTCATCTGCAAAGAGAGACAGTTTGACTTCTTCTTTGCCGATTTGGATACCTTTGATCCATTTTTGTCTTCTGATTGCTGTTGCAAGGACTTCTAGTACTATGTTGAATAATAGTGGAGAGAATGGGGATCCTTGTCATGTTCCTGATCTTAAGGGAAAGGCTTCCAGCTTTTCCCCATTGATAATGATATCTGCTATAGGCTTTCTATAGATGGCTTTTATGAGATTGAGGAATGTACCCTCTATCCCTACACTCTGAAGGGTTTGAATCAGGAAAGGATGCTGTATTTTGTCAAATGCTTTTTNCAAATGCTTTTTCTGCATCTATTGAGAGGATCATATGATTTTTGGCTTTTCCTTCTGGATAAAATCTATGACACTGATAGATTTGCTAATGTTGCTAATGTTGTATCCCAGGGATGAATCCCACTTGGTCATGACGGATAATCCTTTTAACGTACTGTTGGATTCTATTAGCCTGGATCTTGTTGAGAATTTTGGCGTCCATATTCATTAGGGAAACCGGTCTGTAATTCTTCTTTTTGATGGAGTCTTTAGCTGGTTTGGGGATCAAGGTAATAATGGTCTCATAGAATGAGTTTGCTAGGTTTCCTTCTGTTTCTATTTTTTGAAATAGCTTAGGAGAATAGGTATTATTTCTTCTTTGAATGTTTGGTAGAATTCCCCGGAAAAACCATCCAGTCCTGGTGTTTTGTTTTTTGGAAGGTTGTTTATCACTGTTTCAATCTCTTCATAATTAATTGGCCTGTTTAAAAATCAATTTCTTCCTGTTTCAGTCTTGGCAGTTTATAGCTTTCGAGGAAGGCCTCCATCTCTTCCAGATTGCTTAATTTATTGGCATAAACTGTTGATAAAAGTTTCTAATAATCCTTCCAATTTCATTGGTGTTGGGTGTGACCTCTCCCTTTTCATTCATAATGTTATTAATTTGGGTCCTTTCTCTATTCTTTTGAATAAGTCTTGCCAGTGGTTTGCCACTTTTATTTACTCTTCAAAGAACCAGCTTCTAGTTCTGTTGATCTGCTCTACTGTACTCCTGGTTTCTAATTCATTGATCTCTGCTCTAATCTTGATCAACTGCTTTCTCCTGCATGGATTAGGCCTTTTCCTCTGTTGCTGTTCCAGCTTCTTGAAGTAAGAATATAAAAACTGCATTTTAGATTTTTCTATTCTTTTGAGTGAGGCTTGGATGGCTATGTATTTTCCCTTAGGAGTGCCTTGGCAGTATCGCACAGGTTTTGGACCATTGTGTTTTCATTCTCATTTGTCTCCATAAATTGTTAAATTGATTTTTGATTTCCTGGTTTATCAAATCATTCCTGAGCAGGATGGTTCTTAGTCTCCAAGTGTTTGAGTTTGTTCCAAATTTTTCCTTGTGGTTGAGTTCCAATTTCAAAGCGTTGTGGTCTGAGAATATGCAGGGGATAATTTCAATCTTTTGGTATCGGTTGAGACCTGTTTTGTGACCCAGAACATGGTCTATTCTTGAGAATGTTCCATGGGCATTAGAATAGAATGAGTATTCTATATATATCTATGAGGTCCAACTTGTCGAGTATGGCATTCAAAGCCCTTGTTTCTTTGTCGATTTTCTGCATGGGTGCTCTGTCTATTTCTGATAGTGGAGTGTTGAGGTCAGCTACTATTATCGTTTTTTTAATCTATATGTCTCTTTATTCTGGTTAAGAGTTGGCTTGTGTATCTTGCTGCTCCCCTGTTGGGAGCATATATAACTGTCATATCCAATTATTGGATACATCTTTTCAGAATAATATAGTTCCCTTCTGTGTCTCTAACTATGGTCTTATTTTAAAATCCAATCTGTCTGATATGAGAATTGCTATCCCAGNGTCCAACTTGTCGAGTATGGCATTCAAAGCCCTTGTTTCTTTGTCGATTTTCTGCATGGGTGCTCTGTCTATTTCTGATAGTGGAGTGTTGAGGTCAGCTACTATTATCGTTTTTTTAATCTATATGTCTCTTTATTCTGGTTAAGAGTTGGCTTGTGTATCTTGCTGCTCCCCTGTTGGGAGCATATATAACTGTCATATCCAATTGTTGGATACATCTTTTCAGAATAATATAGTTCCCTTCTGTGTCTCTAACTATGGTCTTATTTTAAAATCCAATCTGTCTGATATGAGAATTGCTATCCCAGTTTTCTTTTGAGGTCCATTGGTGTGAAAGATGGAATTCCATCCCTTTACATCCACTCTGAATGTGCCTTTAGGTTCCAAATGAGTCTCTTGTAGACAGCAAATGGATGGGTCATGTCTTTTTATCCAATCTGCAACCCTGTGGCATTTTATGGGATCATTTAGGCCATTTACATTGAGACTGATTATTGAGAGGTATGATTTTAATGATGCCATGTTGCCAGTAAAGACTTTCTTTGTATAGATTGTGACTTTCTGTTCTGTATCCCTCTGGGGCCTTCTTACTTTTATAGAACCCCTCTTAATATCTCCTGTAAGGGTCATTTCGTGGTTATGAAATTGATCAATGTCTGATGATTCTGGAAGGTCTTTATCTCTCCATCAATTCTGAATGACAGCCTTGCTGGATAAAGGATCCTTGGCTGCATGTTTTTCTCTCAAAGAGCTTTAAAAATGCCCCCCCCCATGCTTTCTCTCATTCCAAGTCTGTGTAGAAAGGTCTGATGTAATTCTGATATTTTTGCCTTTGTACGATTGCCTTTGAGAAATTTCTTTGCCCTTGCCACTTTCAATACTGTATCCTTGGATCTAATATTTGCGAATTGCACTATGACATGACATGGCGTAGGTTTGTCATGGTTGAGCTTGGGAGGTGTCCTCTCTGCATCTTGGACAAGAAAGTGTGTTTCCTTTGCTAGATTAAGGAAGTTTTCAGCTACAATTTGTTCAAATATCTCTTCTAGACCTCTGTTTTTCTCCACTCCCTCAGGGATGCCGATGATTCTGACATTGGAATGTTTCATTGAGTCAGTAATCTCCCGTAACCTACATTCTTGAGATTGGATTTTTTTTTGAGCCAACTTTGTTTTAGCTTTCTCTTCTACCATCCCATCCTCAAATTCACTAATTCGTTCTTCTGCCTTCTTTACTCTGGCCGTCAGAGCATCTAGTTTTGACTGCATTTGATTCATAGNCTTTCTGTTTTAGCTTTCTCTTCTACCATCCCATCCTCAAATTCACTAATTCGTTCTTCTGCCTTCTTTACTCTGGCCGTCAGAGCATCTAGTTTTGTGCATTTGATTCATAGCATTTTTAATTTCTGCCAGATTCACTCTCATTTCTGCCCTTAGAGATTCTATATTCTCATTAACATTTTCGTTAATATTTTTTTCACGTGTACACATCATCTTGACCATTGTTACTCTAAACTCCACTTCTGATAATTTGGTTATATCCATATCCATCATTTCTTCCGACATCTGTGCACAGATTCACGGCTTCCCACTCGTATCTCAATACTCAGTCCTGGAGATGTTCATTTGTAGAGATCCAGATGTATCTTCCTACGTCTCAGGCTGATTCCGTGGGTTTTCAGGATTGCCTGGTACCTATCCAGCTCAACTCGGGACCAGCTGAAAAAGGGGACCCCTACTCCTCCACCATCTTAACTCCACCCTACTGTTAAATTTATTAAATGTACTTATTAAATGTATTCATTTTTGTTGTAAAATAAATGTTTTTAAGCAGAAATACCTTTAAACATATTCTTGCGGCTTTCAAGTTTCAGTTCAATATTAAGTAAGGCCAAAACACCTATTACAAGGTCCACAGGTAAAATCAACTGCTTATAACAAAATTTATATCTTTAAGTAAGCAGCTGTCCATAATGTAGCATACATTTTTTTAAATTTATTTAAATAATCTCTATACCCAATGTCGGGCTTGAACTTACGACTTTGAGATCAAGGGTTGCATGCTCTTCCAACTGAGCCAGCCAGGCGCTCCTACACATAATTTAACAAAAAATCTTGGTCTCAAAGTTTTAAGTCAAACATCCTAGGAATTTTTAAGATAATTTAGGAAAGCTGTGCCAGTATTAGTTTATTGTCTCTGCTTCAAACCCACTCTTCTATAGATGTTTTGAGATGATGGGTTTGGAACTCTGTGAACCACATCTCTATTTTGCCAGTTCTTTCCCTATTAGATTCTGGCATCAAGAAATGTTAAGAGGGAGGCTGCAGTGTTGAGGAATTGTGATTATTGTGTGTCAACCTGGCTGGGTGACAGCGTGCCCAAATATTTGGTCAAATGTTCTGAGTGTTTCTGTGAGGGTGTTTTTGGATAAGATTAACGTTTAATGCGCTTTCAGTAAAGAATATACTCTCCATTATGTGGGTGGGCCTCATCAAATCAGTTGAAGGCCTACATAGAGCAAAAAGACTGCCCTCCCCCTGGCAAGAAAGAATTCTCCAGCTGCCTTTGGACTTCATCAGCAACGTTGGCTCTTCCTGGTTCTACAACAGCCAGCCTTCAGCCCATTTGCTCTCCTGGGTCTCCAGTCTGTGGTCCATCCTGCAGATATTTGACTTGCCAGCCTCTGGAAGCATACAAGGCAATTCCATATGTCTCTTTCTGCATGTATACACACATCCTATTGCTTCTGTTCTGCTGGAGAACCCTAATACAAGGAGGAAAAGGGGTTTTCTGTGTATGTGGGCACTGCTTCCTGTTCCCAGTGCTTCTTCACTCCAGCAGGGTCAATTCCCTTTGGTAGCAGGAACTGGGTCCAGCCTGCAGTTCTGTCATCGTACGGCCCTCCCTCTGATTCAGATCAACTGCAGCCCAGCAGTCCTTTCCTCCATGTAGGTCTGAGTTCAGCTCTACAGGTGCTCTCTTCCAAGGTCCTACCTTTTAACAATTCTTTTGTTCCTGCTTTGTAGCTTGCTCTGTGGAGGTGGGATCGATACTGTACCACTAACCCAAACTGATTCAGATGTCATGACGGATGATAGCACACACATGAAGAGGTCATGAAACAGTTTATTCTTCACATAATGTGGCTCTCTGGGAAGAGCAAGACTACCCAAGCCAGTCAGTTTCCACTGATTCCAAGGAGGGGCAAATGGCTCTGATTTTTATTGCAGTTAAGGGTGTGGGTTTCCAGGGTAACAGAAAAAGCCAGGGTTTGCATAAATTTCACCTCAAGTGCTTAGGGAGTACCTGGGGTTTCTTATCAGCTTGCCAAGATGTGAGGCAAAAAAGGGGAGGGGGAGGGCTTGAAAGCTGTCAGTGGTCAAACATCAAAAATGGAGTCAGACTCCATTACAGTTCCCCATTTTGGGATGGCACCAGGTCTCAAGTCACTGCCTCCATGATAAATTAGCATTTTCTTTTTGCCTTTTTAATTACTTAGATATATACCTATTAAACAATTCTAAGTTCTTTTTCTTAAAATAATCAGTATGGTTTCTGGCTCCTGACTATAAGCTGGGTGATACAAATCCTCTTTGCTATTCGACAGGGTTAGCATTAGCTTAATAGGTGTGCCAGTTGGGCATATAAACATTTACTCGTCTTCCTTTACTTACCTAATAAAATGCAATGGCTGACTAAACATCTCCATCTACAGGATCCCATTTCTTAAACTTTTCTTTCCATTTCTTAAACTTTTGAGTCTAAAGCTTCTGGTTTCACTTGCTATTTTCAGGCAGAAAGGTTAAAGAAAATAGAGCTCATAATTTCCTATAAACTCTATGTCTTGGACATCATGTGTCAATACACAGAGAATATCCTCAATCTTTTTAACAGGATGCATGGTATTCCATCAAAGATGCATCAGAACTGTTCAACCATTCCATTACTAATAGCCATTTGTGTTGCTATTCATTTTTGTAGGTGAGGAAACTAAAGCCTTGAGAGATTAAATGGCTCACTGTAACATTATATAAATGACAGAACCAGGATTTCTATAAAATTTTAAGATGCCACAGCCCATGCTTAAAAAATTTTATTTTTAAGTATTTTAAGCAAACAGTTAAAAGAAAAAAAACACACAGCACACTATCCTGTTAAGCAACATGTGACCCATCTATACCAATTTTTAAAATGAAATAAAACACAACTGCAGCTTCCATTACCTTCCCTTATTCCATCAGCAGCTCCTGCCATGAAGAGCCAGAACACAACTGTCACGCAACATTCCAATACATGATTTTATACTATTCAACATATAATCTGAATCCACAGGAATATATTATTGTGCAAAACAGTAACAACACTGTTTACTATATGCCAACAATGCTTACATGCCAGCCACGAATCAAAACATTTTATTACATGCATTATTTCATTAACCATTCTCCCGTCCCCAATTATCTAGTGAGGTTGGCAACTACTAATCCATTTCATTAAAAAAGTGAAACACAAATTAAGTTTAATAATGTGCCCACAGATACACCGTATGTTTAATTTTACATAAATGGTATATTGTACATAACTTCTGCAACTTTCTCAGCATTTTTTATCTGTGTCAAAGATGTAACTCTAGTTTTTAATATTCACTTCCCAAAGTACCAAAAACAACCCTTTTTTTTCCCCTGTTGATGGACATTTAGGCTTTTCCCAATCTTGCTACCTAAACAGTACTGCAGTGAACAGTTATATACGAATGCCCCTCCCTACACTAACCTCTTCTAGGGTCTATCCAGGAGTAGGGCTGCTAGTGGTGTGCACATCACGAGACTTTGCAGACTACGCAGCACAGGACCTATTACAATTTCCACTCCCACAGCAGAGTTCCCACTGTTCTACACATATACCCATACTAGGGCTTGTAAAATGTATCATCTGGGGGAGTGTGAAAGGCCATTAACCCATATTTCCTTTGCTTTCCTCTCCATACATGCCTCTGTGTGGGCTGATGGTCTGTCAGCAAGGCAGAGGTCAACCACACTGGACAACTGATTCAAAGACTTTCCAATACCTACTTCTCTCTGGGGGAGTCTCAGCTCTCTGGCTCTCCTCAGCCCCAACTTTGGTTCTTCCTAGGCAACACAAGCAAGCAAGGCAGGGTTCAAAGAAGCCTACATGTTCTCCAGGCCAGAATGGGGAAGACAGGAGAACTGGTGGCTGAGGCAGTCAGAAATTGTCAACTGGAGCCGCATGGCTTGGAACCACCTACAGTTGGTGCTAACTAGTACGCTTGTGGGTGAACTCCAGTCAACAGTGTACTCAGGGCCCCTTCAAAACACTTCAATCCTGACTAAGCTGAACTAAATTCAATTCCATACTCCTTAATACAGGTTATTTTGTACAAAATTTCTGTACGGCAAACAGATAAATAAGCACCCAACCCAGCCTCCAGAGTGCCGTCTGGCTGCAGCAGCAGGCCTAACTCTTGGAAACCTGGGCAACACCTAACAGAGTAAGATACAGGCACAAAGAGAGGTGGGTCCAGGGGAGAGGGCTTAGGGATGGCGAGGGTTAGCCTTGACAGATGAGGACCTGGGCCAGCATGGGATATGGTCTACACTCCTGGGGAAGGTAGATAGCACAAGTCAGGCCGGTCCAGGGGGTGTTCAGGGGTGGGCAATGAAGTTAAATCGAACACTGATTACACCAAAATGTTTAGTGGTTAACTCCAAGTAGTGAGACTTCTTTTAGCTAATCTGTATTTACTAATATTTCTATAGTAATCATATATTACTCATATAATTAAATTTATTTAAAAATTCAGGTTATTGAACAGTTCAATCAGTACAGTCCCAAAATATTAAAGGCTTACCTCAGTATAGAGTGATTTGTTTTTACTTCTTTGTACACTTGAAAATTTGGTTTGAATGTTTAAAAATAAGTATATCTCGCTTTATAAAAATGGCAGTAAGAAAACCTCTACTGAGGCAGGAATTCAGTGAGGTGACAGTGGCACAAGGAGCTGGCGGGGGTGAAAATATGGACAGAAAAGGGGTATTTCCTCAGTTGTAGCACCAGATTTGAAGCTGAAGCTGACTTGGAGGTGCAGCTCTGTGAGGGCTCTGGTCCTAGAGATCAGCTACCTAACCCAGAGCCTTTGCACACCAAGCGCTCTTTCTCCAATCCTAGGAATCAGGGAGCTTAATTACTCTAATTTTACAAGCCAGAAAACAGATGCAGATGTTCAACGACTTGTCCAACATCACCCTGCCAAGAAAAGGCACACTGAGCCTGGAACCCAGATCTGGTAACTCCCAGGCCCTTCCCAGACCCTGGGGCCTCAGCACATGGGACTGTGATCCCTGCCCAGCCACTTCTGGAGCCGGTTTTTGGTACTATACCAGTGATGGGACACCTGATTCCACGCCACGGGCAGCTGCTGCTGTAGGAAAAGGATGCAGAGCCAGGATTACCAAACCCTCCTGAGTATAAAGTGGAGTTGGAGCCAGAACACGAACATATGTCTGCCCTTCCTCCCCATCCTCTGACATCATCACAAAGTGTCAAAGTCTTCATTTTCATCTGCCCACAACAATCCAGAAAGGATGAGATTACTTGTACTCTACTGAAAGGACATTTTCCAGGTTGATTTCTTCTCACTATAAGAAACGGTCTGCTCCACCAGTGTGGCCTGACTCAAAGCAGTAACATGTAGTCTGAGATGGTTCTCAACTAACAAGTGAGATATTTTATTCTTATATTTGTAATGTGAGCTCTTCAATAATCAGAAGCAATGACTACTTACACAAATTTTAGAAAAATCACTCCTTCACCCTTAACGCCATCGAGCTACTTCTTTTTGTTTCAAGTCGACAAATGAGATGGAGGTGCCTCCCCTACCAGGCCACCTCTTTTCCAGAGGGCATCAGTCATGTAAACTGGTACCTTTGGGTTGAACCCGATGCCAGCACCGGATCCAAAGTGCGAAGAAAGCTACATGAAAGGTTAGAGGGTCCCCATAGCGTGCACAAGTTAGAGATGCAAGCAAGCACAATAATTAAACGTTTACAACTGTTGAAAGAGTCCCATTCATGGAAACTGATAGCAGAGATAACTGCATAAAAATCTCTCAGCTATATAATTTCACTGAGTCCTTGGGTCTGTGGTTAACCTTGTAAATGTAATTCAGATTCAGACCACATCACTCCTCAACTCAAAACTGTCCCAAAGCTCCCTACCTCCCTTTGAGGAAGCTCCAGCCCCAGTGGAGACACATGATACACGGCTTGCCCCACTACCTCTCTGGGGCCCTCTCTTCTGCTGGCTCACTCCACTCTAGCCCAGGGACCTTCCTGCCATTCTCCAAGGACACTAGATAAGATTCCACCTCCTGTGCCTGGATCTAGAAACCCACAGGGTCCATGCCCTAACCTCTTTCAGGACTTTGCTCAAGTTTCTCCCTCTCAGTTGAAGTCCTCCCTAACCAGCCTCCTTAAAATTGCAACCCACCTCCTAATCCAGCACTGCCTTTCACTCTTATCTGATTCATTTTGTCCACAACACATATCACCATCTGAAGTACTATGTAACTCATTTGTTAATTGTCTGTAAAGATCCAAGACGGCAGATCTTTTGTCTGTTCTGGTCACTGCTGGGTCTCTAGCACACACAACAGGGTCTGGGATATGGGAGGTGCTCAGCACATTTCTGTTGAACAGATGGCTCGCTGTTGCCCATGCAGACTGTGGGGTGGAGACAGCGACGGGGCACTGGCAGAGCCCCATTCTCCAGGTGACTGAGTCCAACCCTGCTCTTTTCCATGGGCTGCTGAGACAACTCTATGCCCGTGGCAGATATCCAAAGCAAGATATGAAGGCCAAAGCTGCAGCCAGAACTCCCAGGAGGCATCTGGGGGAGACTGGGAGTTCCTGCTTCTGCTGCTGCTACTTATACGATCAAACAGAGTATGCACTACCACAGGATTCAACCGGCCCCTTGCAGAAGCCACAGCCCATTACATCATAGATCTTTTGTCAAACCACAAAGGGCAATGGTATCTGCTTTTACACTTATTACCTGGCTGGGGGCTCCAGGCCACTGTGCAAAGGCCCAAGCTTCCAGAAAGGCCCCAAAGAACAGGTTACTGTTCTTCCCTAGCATCACGCTCCCCAGCAGGTAAGAAAGGAGATGCCCTGAGTTTTTGAATCCTCAGCATTCTCTGCCACCAGATTTGAAAATAGAAAGGGCTGGACCCTTTGTGAAGGTTTTTCCCATACTGCCCATAATTAAGGGTTCTCTAAGCAGGGCCGCCGCTAGAAACCCCTCTCCCCCCACTGTCAGACCCCAAGCTAATCTCTAATATGGTTTTTCATATGCCGAGCCAAATTTGAAGACCACCTGAAGGTCTTCCCACACTCTCTGCATTTGAAGGGCCTCTCTCGAGTATGAAATCTCTTGTGGCTAATGAGCTGTGAGCTTTTGTTAAAAGTTTTCCCACAGGTGCTACACTTGTGGCACTTCTTCCCAATGGGTATGTTCTGGAGTCCGGTGATCCTGGAGCTCTGGTCACAAGCTTCCGCAGAATCTTCAAGGGGCTTCTCCCCACTTGGTTTTAATTCCTGTAAACTCACCCCTGTGTCCTGGCAGGAAGACAACCCAGCCAGGCTGCATTCAGACTGTGCCACTCTGGTGTGTTTCCTCTGATGAATGCAGAGGGTATGTCTTCCAATGAAATCTTTCCCACACCACTGACATTTAAAAGGTCTCTCTTTACTGTGGATTCTCTGATGATTAACAAGGCGATGTTTTCTATCATAAGATTTCCCACACAGATTACATTTATAGCGCTTCTCTCCACTGTGTATTCCCTTATGATCTAAAAGACTTCTTTTACGTGTAAAAGTTTTCCCACATTCTTGGCACCAAAAAGGTTTCTCACCAGCGAGCATTTGTGACTGCAGATTTGGCGTGTTTCCACTTTCACGGTACTCATACTGTTTTTCCAAAGAGTGAATCCTCTGATGACGGGAGAGGTTAGAACTCCATCTGAAAGCTTTCCCACATTCTCTGCACTTATAAGGCTTCTCTCTGGTGTGAATTCTCTGATGGATGAGGAGGAATGAGTGATTACGGAAGGCTTTGCCACACTGGCTACATTTGTAGGCTTCCTCTGTGGTTTGACTGCTCTGAGGGACTTGGAGAACTCTGTCCTGATTAAACGATGGCCCATCCTCAGGTTTTCTCTGAATGGCATGCTGCTTCTTATGAGCAATAAAGGCCGACCGATGGGTAAACTGTTTTTCACACTCACTACATCTGTACGGCTTCTCGCCTGTGTGAATTCTCTGATGATCAATGAGGGATTTCTTTCGAGTAAAAGTTTTCCCACACTGCTGACAAGGAAAAGCTTTCTCTGTAACAGGGGCACTCTGGGACTGACTGCAGCTGGAGGTCTGTCTAAAGTCCTCTCTACATGTGTCTTGATCGTAGAACTTTTCTTCCTGGTGCATTCTCATATGACGAGTAAAGTTTGATCTCCACCTAAAGGTTTTCCTACATTTGGTACATTTATAAGGTTTCTCCTGAGTGTGGACCCTTTGATGTTCAACAACATATGATTTACAGTGGAAGGATTTTCTACACTGGCTGCAGTCAAAGGGTTTCTCCCCACTTTGGTCTCTCAAATGATGATCAAATCCTGAGCTATAGGTGAGAGCTTCCTCATGCTGATTAGACTCAAGAAATTTCTGCTTAGCATGAGTTTCCTGGTGTAGACGGTAGGCAGACATGCGTCGGAAAGCCTTGTCACATAAACTACATTTATAAGGTTTCACTCCAGTGTGAATCTTTTCATGTCGCACACAGTTTGAGCTCCACCTGAAAGCTTTCCCACACACCCTGCATTTAAATGGTTTCTCTTGAGTGTGAAGTCTCTGATGACATGCAAGATGAGAGCTATGACTGAAGGTCCTCCCACAGTCACCGCACTTATATGATGTCCCCATGTGAAGATTCTGCCGTTGGTGATGTGAGCTAAGGCTGAAGTCTTTCCCACGTGCATCCTTCGCATTTGCTTTTAGTCCAGCATGAATTCTCTGATGTAGGCTAAATCCGCCAACTATGCGCCTGAGCCCTTTCCCATATTCCTTGTAGTCATAGTGGTATGAACTCCCTCTGAAGTGTCTGCCACAGCCATGTTTAAGGGATCGCTTTCTTCTGGGGACTCTCAAATATGTGGCATGTTTTAGATTATGACTAGTACTTCTTCCTGATTCTTCTAATTCTTTTTCTGTCCTATGACTGACATTGGTCTCTTCTTTCTTCACTCTTACTTGTACGGGGTTTCCACATTGTTCCTTTAGCCTGCTCTTCTTTTCGAAAGATTCTCTGAGCCCCATTCCCTCAGAAACACTCGTCCTCCAACATTCTGATGGCCCAGCTAAGGTTTCTGCTTCTTCCAAAGGTTCATGTTTTAAGATGAACTTGTTCGTTTTAATCTGGAGCTCACCTCCTGACACAAAATAAAACACAAAACAATGTACTCTATTCCATACTTGGAAATGCAGAAAGCATCAAAGGATGGGGGGGGGAGCCAAGATCTTGGGTGGTGAAGCTTTTGCTTGACTGCCAATACCTTTACCAAATAGTCTGGGAAAGCAAAACATGGAAGAGTATTCCAGATGACAAGGAAGGGAGGAGGAGAAGCAAGGTAAGCACAACAGCTAAACATATGCAGAAATGACATCCAGTTGAAAAACAGCATTGAGAAGTGAATGTTAAACAGTAGGAGAGGGGAGAGGAATCATGGTAAGAGTATAAGAAGGCTCCCAAGAGCCCAGGGGTGGGGGCTCCATGGAGGACTGGCTGAAGGAACTGGAAGTCAAGCCTATCATAGGGGCAAAGAAGAGGAGGAGTGGGATTAGGGTTCTTCAAAGGGCATGAAGGGGTGGGCATGGCCAGGGGCCAGCAGGAGTGCAGCAGAGGGATGAGGAAGAGCATCACTGAATGGAAAAGCCTGCAACAGTGAAGCCCTCCAGTGGGCAAGACCAGTTACTGAAAAGGTTTCTGGGGAAGGGGTAGGGCCAGAAACAAATGTCTAATGGGCCAGTCTGGAGAGGAGAAGCCTAGAAGCCCAGCACTCCTTAGCAACTCTGTTAAGGGTCTTCCTTCTAGCAAACAACAAAGTATATTCCCTGTGACTTACTTGGTGTAACAGACCTTAAGAAAGAGAAAAGTAGATGTGAGAGAAGTAGGATCCAGAGGTTCTCTGAAACTCACCTGCAGGGGCAACACCTAGATTCCCCTTAGGCTGAGCTCCCTGGGCATTCAGGCCCCATGGCTCCCTTGCCTCCAACCAGGAAATCAGAACAGGTTTGGTGAATGGTCCCACTGCAGAAGAGAAGGGGATGGGATGAGATAGAAGGGTGGATAAATCATACAGAACTATTCTCCAGGACCCTCTCAGGCAAGGACAAGGGAAAGGCCAGGGAGGCTGGTGGAGGAAGTCAGGACAGGAGGCCCAGACAGCCATTTCCAACGGCTCTGAGCAGAGACAAAAGAGGCTGAAAGAAGTCACAGCCAAAAGGATCACTAGGGTTCTCTGGAGGTGGGAGCCACATGACAACTCAATCAGTTAAATCAACCAGCACCATGTGGGTGTCTAACTAGGAACTTCATATACATGACTTTTAATTATTATAATAATCCAGCAAACAGGCATCATTATCACCATGTTTCAAAAGAGAAGACTAGGTAATAGAGCCAGGGTCAAAGCCCAGGTCAGGTCCCTGTCTAGACAGCACAATAAAAAGTAAGAAGGTAGAAGTAAAAGTGGGTAGAAGCATGGGGGTATCAATGTCTTACCCAGAGAAACCACGTTCCTGTAATTCTCCAGCATTACATCTCTGTACAAGTTCCTCTGGGCAGGATCCAGCCATCCCCACTCATCCTGGGAGAAGGTCACTTCCACATCCTTGAAAGTCACAGCCTCCTGAAAAACACAGTCCTATGTCTGAGAGTCAGTCTACAGCTCCTGGCTTTTAGGAGAGAGCAATGGAAGGGCGGGCAGGATCTGAGTGAGCATAGGATGGATCTGGTAAGGGTGAAAGAGAGAGCATCACCCAGCAGAAGAACTCTGAGCTCAAGGGGGATAATCTGGTCTCTAGGACCTGGGTCTCTGGAGGTGAGGTCACTGGACACAGAGACTCAAGATGAGGGGGAGCCTCAGGGACTCCATTAGGCAGCAATGCCGGGATGTCATGAAGGACCAAAGGTCTTATGGCTCACCTGAGGCTGGGATGTCAATGTGTCTCCTGGGCACACCTCTCTCTGGGAAAGGGCAGGCACCTCAGCAACAGGAGGCTCTGAAGGAGAAGAAAGAGCCATGAGAGAAGGTAACCCAGCTCTTGGCACCGCACTGAGGAGGCCCACTCTTCCCCCACAGAGGACTTCTGGGCCTACGAGCAGGTATGGACTACTGTTAAACACCCATTTCACATTTCCACAGTATCTGCTGAGGGCTGGGGAGTGAGGAGTGGGGGGTGCAATGGGAGGAGAAGCTAGGTAGACATGGGTTACAGAAGGGTAGAAAGGACACAGGGCTAAGCACCAAGACTGAAAGGGATTCTCATGAGAGGACAGATGGTGAAATGACAACACTACTTTGGGATGTGTGGCATACAGCTTAGAGCTAGATGGCGTGTACCGGATTGCCCAGCCAGGAAGTCACACACTCCTATTTCATAGGGAGGCTCCAGGTGGTCCCCAAGAGTAGAGCTGCTCCTGAGAGGTGAAGCAGGGGGCCATATCTGTGAGGCTCGCAGGGCTCCTGTACCCATCCAACGTACATCTGGGCTCTGGGCAAGGGTCGGGTCCTGGCGAGAAGAAAATGTTGTGAGAGGATCCCTATGGGAATCAGAAAGCAAACTCAAAGAAGAGGCCACATGGCTAATCTTCAAGGGCAGGGTCCAGGGAAGGGCAAGCCAGGCCCTTCATTACCTACAGGCAGAGGCAAAAGGAGGAGGAGAAAGCCCAGGAAGGACCCCCTCATCCCTTGGCCTCCCTGGGCTCTAGTGTGGGCCATGAGGCAGACAGGTGGAGCCAGATTCCAGCTACAACGTAAGAGAGCATCCAGCAAGGCACTGCTGTTGTGCCCCAGATGCTACAGCAACACTTTCCCATTAGCTCCTCAGGCTCCACCCCTGGTCTGGAACTTAGAAATCAGAGAGAAGAAATGTATCCCTGAGTTAAAATAATAATGGTTCACTGCAGAGATGCAGACAGATAACATCTACCAAGTATCAGGAAATGCTCTAAGCACTACTAAGCATAGTGACCTCAAAGAAGCAGGACAGCTCCCAGATGTAACTCTGACTGAGACGGCAACACTGCCAAAGAGGCAATACTACTTGTGAGAGTGAGCCATGGAACCACAGAAGAGAAAGTCTCGGGTACAGAAAACAGCAGTGCCCATCCAAGCAGAGACCCAGAAAGAGGCAGTCTTTACCCTGGGATTTCAAATGGCCCAGTCTCTAAGGCAAGGCTATCCCTGATGTGGAAATGAGTACTGGAAGCTTTCAGCCAATGAACTTTCAAGTTTTTTCTGGTCCTGTGGCCAAGATGTTGACCACATTGATTTGGATGAATCTTGGCCTGAGGCCATGAAACATGTGATACCGAGCTACAGACTAAAGGTATGAACCTGTTCTTCCCACACCCTACCAAAAAGAGAATAAAGAAACAATACAAAGATGGAAGCAGACAGCCCAATGAGTTTAAAAACAAAATTTCTCAGGACCTAGTTGCTCAATGCTGATGAACCACAGGGTGATTATGTAATTTTACGTGCATCTTGAGCCATTCTGTTCATTTTTCAGAATTTGGGAGGTATTCTCCCAGCCCGTTTTGTTTTCTAATTTCTTTTTTTTTAAAATATTTTATTTATTCATCAGAAAGAGAGAGAGCACAAGCAGGGGGAGCAGCAGGCAGAGGGAGAGGAAGAAGCAGGCTCCCCGCTGAGCAAGGAGCCTGATGCGGGGCTCAGGCCTAGGGGTCGTAGGATCCTAGGGTCCCAGGGTCCTAAGATCGTGGCTTGAGCTGAAGACAGACGCTTAACTGACTGAGCCACCCAGGCGCTCCTGTTTTCTAATTTCTAACTAGCTTTCAACCAGGTAGGCCGGGTATGCCCATTTGGCAATGTTTTCGGGGATTTTCAAATCCTACACCTAGCTCTAAATGAGTTAAATGTAACCAAGCCACAATTTTGTACCTACTATGTACCTTATTTGCTTTAATCAATGATTCTTAGATCCTTTTGAATACCTTGGTGTTTTGGTAAAAATGATAAAGTTCTTTTACATTTTTTAAAATAGTAATCAATGTTAAGCAAAAGGGTTTTCTTTTTTAATAGTCATACCTTGCATTGATATATTACCAAATACTGCTGGTGGACGTTCAGTTAGATGTGTTACTTGATTGACTTAATTTGATATTATATTTGGGAGAAGAGTGTGTCAAATATGTTCCAGAAATCTTAAAGGTAACTTTCATTTATGCATGAATCATATATGTAGAATTACACATATTTTTATTGAAAAAAAATTTAAAGAAGCCTACAAAAATGATAAACGCTTTTACAAAAAAACAAAATAACAAACCTCCAAATCTATAAGAAGCATTGAGAAACTCACCTGTGTGGGGCAGAAGTGGCAGGCAGAGCTCACTTTAACTGACCGGTTGCTCTACCAGCACTGGGGCAGTCAGCTGTTTCCCAGTGCTAAAGCTGGGGCTGGGCAAATGGTGGACATTCAAATATACACTGAATAAATTCTCATTGTTAGATCAGTTTTGCACATTCTTTTCAATAAACTGAGGCTCTGAAAAAACGTGAGCAATGCTCGAACAATGAGGCTATGAAATAAAGTCTTCCAATTTCTTGGGCCTGGGCTGACCCTCAATACTCTTCTTACCCCTGACCCCTGCATAGAACAAATCCTCAAAAGAAAGAAGGAACATGTTGCAAGTGCACTGCATTTATAGGTCTTACCGTGCACTTAGAAGCCAGGAGTCCTGACTCTAACAGCAAGAAAGACATCACTCCCACTTAACAGATCAGTATCAAGTCAAATTAGATATGAGGAGATGGACTTGCATAAAGTAAGTCACTGTGTCCTAAAGCTCATTACTGTTATCTACAGATACTTGCTGACCCTCTTCCTGGAGCCGACTGTCCTCTGGGAAGGTGGGAAGGGCTGCCAGCTCAAAGGTCCTTGGCTCAGGGTCTAGTTCTCAGCTGCTCAGGTGCTGTGGGAATGAGAAGGGAAGACATTCCCTGCCTTCCTCAATGCTGAGGGTTCAGAGGCCCAACCCACCCACTCTAGATGAGCTGGCTGGCTGACAGGCAGAGTTCACTGGGCACCTCACACTTGCTCACACTCACCCTCCATGGTGTTCCATCGAAGTCCCTCTGCAGTTCCTCCAGCAGGGCCACAGCCTCCCCACCACTCTCAGGGTGATGCAGCTGTACCCAGGTCCGGAGCTCCCCGGGCAGGATGCTCAGGAATTGCTCCAGCACCAGCAGCTCCAGGATCTGGGCCTTGGAGAGGATGTCAGGCCTCAGCCACCAGCGGCAGAGCTCCCGGAGCCGGCTGAAAGTCTCTAGGGGCCCAGAAGATTCATGGTAGCGAAGCTGCCTGAAGAGCTGGCGAAACAGTTCCTGGCCAGAACGGTTGAGTGTCTGTGGCCTGGCAGCCTGCACTGAAGTGTAGCCTTCATCCTCTTCTTCCTTCTTTACCATCTGAAGACGCCCTCGTTCCCTTGAAGCCTGGGCCTGAACTGGATGGACAGCATACCACCTGCCTGAAGCCATCACTCCTGCTCAGGGTCTACCCAGCAGAGTGCAAACCAAGTCTATGTTAGTCGTGTCGCTGCTGGGACCTCAAAAGTTTTTCAGCACTGTAGTGGGTAATGTCATTTGCTGGAACATCAGATGTCACTGGTAAGAGACTAAAATAACCAATGTGATTGTTCAGGAGGCATGATGAGAATGACGGCACAGTTAGATCCTGGTAGCCAGGATCATCTTGGAGTGTATGAAAAGAGGGCACATGAAGATTTGCACAATCATGCCTGCCAATATTAAGTAGACCAGGGCTAGATTGTCACATACTGTGGCGGACTAAGAAAATATCTCAGACCACAGGAAAACATGTACAGGACTTGTATGCTAAAAATTACAAATGGCTGATGAAAGAAACCAAAGATCTAAATAAATGGACAGACATACTATATCATATACAGGAAGACTTGACATAGTAAAGATGTCAATTCACCAAAAGATCTACAGGTTTAATGCAAAGTTTTTTGTTTATATAGGCAAGATTATCCTAAAATTTATGTGGAAAAGCAAAGGAATTACAACAGCTAAAACAATTTTTAAAAATTAGAATGAAGTATGAGGAAATTGTCTTTTTAATTTCAAGACTGTGGATCCAGCAACTGCACTACTAGGTATTTACCCAAAGAATACAAGAATACTAATTCAAAGGGGTACATGTACCCCAATGCAGCATTGTCCACAATAGCCAAATTATGGAAACAGCCCGAGTGTCCATCAACTGACGAAGAGATAAGGAAGATATGGTATACATATACAATGAAATATTACTCAGCCATCAAAATGAATGAAATCTTGCCATTTGGAACAACACAGATGGGGCTAGAGAATACTATGTTAAGTGAAATAAGTCCATCAGAGAAAGACAAATACCATATGATTTCACTCACATGTGGAATCTAAGAAACAAAACAAATAAGCAAAAGGGCAGGGGGAGAGAAAGAGAGAGAGGGCCCAAACCAAGATACAGAGAAGAGAACATGAACTAAGACTGACCTAGGTTCAAATCCACCTCCCCACTTATTAACTGTATGACTATGGAGGCATCACTTTACCTCTTAAAATCTCCGTGGCCTCACTGTATAAAATGGGGGTGGTGTGGGGTTTAAGTAAAAAACTACGTGGGCACATTGTGGGCTCTCAGTGAATGTTTGTTTTTTCACACCTAGGGGAAGAGTTTATGCTGCAGGCCACACCACTGCGTACGAATCTACCGTGCAGATGTACCCAACTGGTTTTTTATAAAGGCGCAAAAAGCCATTCAAAGGAGGAAGGACAGTCTTCTCAACAAATACTGATGGAGGAATTGGATATTCAAAGGCAAACTAATGAAAGTCAACTTAAACCTCACATCTTACACAAAAATCAATTCAAAATGAATCCCGGACATAAATATAAAACATAAAACTATACAACTTTTAGAAAAAAGCATAGGAGAAGATCTTTATGATCTAAGGCTAGGCAAAGCTATTAAAACTGACACCAAAAGTGTGATACATAAAAGGGAAAACTGGTAAACTAGACCTCATCAAAATGTAAAACTTTGTTCTATGAAGACCCTTGTTGAAAGCATGAGAGACAAGCTACAGACTGGAAGATAATATTTATAAGGTACATATCTGACAAAAGACTAGTATCTGACTACATAAAGAATTCTCAAAACTCAACAGTGAGAAGGGCAAATAATCCCATAAGAAAATGGGCAAAAGACATAAAGATACATTTCACCAATAAGGACATAAAAATAAGGACAAGAAAAAATGTTTAACATGATTAGCCATGAGGGAAATTCGATTTAAACCACAATAACATAATCTCTATATAACTATCAGAATGGCTAAAATAGAGAAGTGGAGTTAAGATGGAGGAGGAGTAGGGGTCCCCGTTCTCAGCTGGTCCCCTGAGTCGAGCTGGATAGGTACTAGACCATCCTGAACACCCACGGAATCAGCCTGAGATGCAGGAAGATACACCTGGATCTCTACAAATGAACATCTCCAGCGCTGAGTATTGAGGTACGAAGTGGGGAGCCGTGAATCCGCGCACAGATATTGGAAGATAGACGGAAGGGGGAGGGACACTCTGCGCTCGGGCGCTGGGAGGCGGTAGCCACCTGCACGGGGAGAGGGCTGACTGGCGGACCGGCACCCACGAGAGAGCAGACTGAGACCGTGAGCCTGGGATCACGAGCGACCAGTCTGAATACCGGAGCTCTTCAGGGCACGCGAACCACACTGAAACAGAGCTCCAGAGCGCGCAGAGGTGGCTGGCAGTGTTAAAAACACAAAGGACAGAGACGTGCCGGCCCTGGAAGAGAGGGCTGGGACGCCGGCTGTGGGGCGCACATCCCGGAACTCTGCAGGGTTTAGCAGCACCAACAGAAACAGAGTTAACGTGGCCAGAACACCAGTGGAGAACGGTCTGCAATCCCTCTGTTCTGAGACAGAGGCTGGGATTCGGCCACTGCTGCTCTAACACTCAGAAGAGGCACAGAAAACCGCCAGGGAAAGCCGACAGAGAACAAAAACCTGGAAATATCCGCTCACAGTGTGCCCATCCCCATTCCCCATCGCAGGGGACATGGAGACTCTACCCAAACAGGGTTGCCTGAGTATTGGCGTGGCAGGACCCTCCCCCAGAAGGCAGGCTGAAAAATCAAGAAGCCCACATCCCGAAGATCCCTACAAAACAAGTGCACACTGCCTGGGTCCCGGTCAATAATTTGGGCTCTGAACAACCCGGCAACCTCTTATCATCAGAATGACGAGAAGGAGAAATCCCCCCCAGCAAAGAAAAGACAATGAGTCTGTGGCCTCTGCCACAGAACTAATGGATATAGATATAACCAAATTATCAGAAATGGAGTTCAAAGTTAACAATGGTCAAGATGATGTGCAGACTTGAAAAAAATGTTAACGAAAACATTAACGAGAATACAGAATCTCTAAGGGCGGAAATGAGAGCGAATCTGGCAGAAATTAAAAATGCTATGAATCAAATGCAGTCAAAACTAGATCCTCTGACAGCTAGAATAAATGAGGCAGAAGAACGAATGAGTGAATTGGAGGATGGGATGGTAGAAGAGAAAGCAAAAACAGAAACTTGGCTCAAAAAAATCCACGCTCAGGAATGTAGGTTACGGGAGACTACTGACTCAATGAAACGTTCCAGTGTCAGAATCATCGGCATCACCGAGCGGGTGGAGAAAGAGCGAGGTCTAGAAGAGATATTTGAACAAACTGTAGCTGAAAACTTACCTAATCTAGCAAAGGAAACAAGCATTCGTGTACAAGAGGCAGAGAGGACCCAAGCTCAACCACGACAAACCTACGCCACATCACGTCATAGTGCAATTCGCAAATATTAGATCCAAGGATACAGTAATTGAAAGCGGCCAGGGCGAAGAAATTTCTCACGTACCAAGGCAAAGGTATCAGAATTACATCAGACCTGTCTACACGACCTGGAATGAGAGAAAGGGCTGGGGGGGGGCATTTAAAAAGCTCTTTCAGAGAAAAACATGCAGCCCTGGATCCTTTATCCAGCAATGCTGTCATTCAGAATTGATGGAGAGATTAAAGACCTTCCAGAATTGCCAGCACTGACCAATTTTGTAACCATGAACCCAGCCCTACAGGAGATATTAAGGAGGGTTCTATAAAAGTAAAAAGGCCCCAACAGTGATACAGAACAGAAATTCACAGTCTATAGAAACAAAGACTTTACAGGCAACATGGCATCATTAAAATCATGTCGCTCAATAATCAGTCTCAATGTAAATGGCCTAAATGCACCCATAAAATGCCACAGGGTTGCAAACTGGATAAAAAGACATGACCCATCCATTTGCTGTCTACAAGAGACTCATTTTGAACCTAAAGATACATCCAGACTGAAAGTAAAGGGATGGAATACCATCTTTCATGCCAATGGACCTCAAAAGAAAGCTGGCATAGCAATTCTCATATCAGACAGATTGGATTTTAAACCAAAGGCTACAGTTAGAGATACAGAAGGTCACTGTATTATTCTGAAAGGATGTATCCAACAAGTGGATATGACAATTATAAATACATATGCCGCCAACAGGGGAGCAACAAGATACACAAGCCAACTCTTAACCAGAATAAAGAGACATATAGATAAAAATACGTTAATAGTAGGGGACCTCAACACTCCACTATCAGAAATAGACAGATCATCTAAGCAGAAAATCAACAAAGAAACAAGAGCTTTGAATGCCATACTAGACGAGTTGGACCTCACAGATATATATAGAACACCACCCCCCAGAACAAAAGAATACTCATTCTATTCTAATGTCCATGGAACATTCTCCAGAATAGACCATGTTCTGGGTCACAAAACAGGTCGCAACTGATACCAAAAGACTGAAATTATTCCCTGCATATTCTCAGACCACAATGCTTTGAAATTGGAACGCAACCACAAGGTAAAATTTGGAACAAACTCAAACACTTGGAGACAAAGAACCATCCTGCCCAAGAATGTTTCGATAAACCAGGAAATCAAAAATCAATTTAAACAATTTATGGAGACCAATGAGAATGAAAACACAATGGCCCAAAACCTATGGGATACTGCAAAGGCATTCCTAAGGGGAAAATACATAGCCATCCAAGCCTCACTAAAAAGAATAGAAAAATCTAAAGTGCAGTTTTTGTATTCTCACCTCAAGAAGCTGGAACAGCAACAGAAGAACAGGCCTAAACCATGCATGAGAAAGGAGTTGATCAAGATTGGGGCAGAGATCAATGAATTAGAAACCCAGAGCACAGTAGGGCAGATCAACAGAACTAGAAGCTGCTTCTTTGAAAGAATAAATAAAACAGACAAACCACTGTCAAGACTTATCCAAAAGAACAGAGGAAGAACCCAAATTAATAAAATTATGAATGAAAAGGGAGAGGTCACAACCAACACCAAGGAAATAGGAAGGATCATTAGAAACTTTTATCAACAGCTTTATGCCAATAAATTAGGCAACCTGGGAGAGATGGAGGCATTCCTGGAAACCTATACTACCAAGACTGAAACAGGAAGAAATTGATTTTTTAAACAGACCAATTAATTATGAATCGATTGAAGCAGTGATTAAAAACCTTCCAAAAAACAACACTCCAGGGCCTGATGGATTCCCCAGGGAATTCTACCAAACATTCAAAGAAGAAATAATACCTAGTTTCCTAAAGCTATTTCAAAAAAGAGAAACAGACGGAAATCTACCAAACTCATTCTAAGAGGCCAATATTACCTTGATCCCCAAATCAGGCAAAGACCCCATCAAAAAGGAGAATTACAGACCGCTATCCCTCATGAATATGGATGCCAAAATTCTCCACAAGATCCTAGCTAATAGGATCCAACAGTACATTAATAGGATTATCCATCATGACCAAGCGGGATTCATCCCTGGGATGCAAGGGTGGTTCAACATTCGCATCCAACAGTGTGATAGATTATATCAATAAGAAAAAAGCCAAGAATCGTATGATCTTCTCAATAGATGCAGAAAACGCATTTGACAAAATACAGCATCCTTTCCCGATTAAAACCCTTCAGAGTGTAGGGATAGAGGGTACATTCCTCAATGTCATAAAAACCATCTATGAAAAGCCTACAGCAAATATCATTCTCAATGGGGAAAAGCTGGAAGCCTTTCCCTTAAGATCAGGAACACGACAAGGATGCCCACTCTCGCCACTATTATTCAACACAGTACTAGAAGTCCTTGCAACAGCAATCAGAAAACAAAAAGGGATAAAATGTAACCAAATCGGAAAAGAAGAAGTCAAACTGTCTCTCTTCACAGATGACATGATACTGTATATGGAAAACCCAAAAGACTCCACCCCCAAACTACTAGAAGTTATAGAGCAATTCAGTAATGTGGCGGGATACAAAATCAATGCTCAGAAATCAGTTGCATTTCTATACAGGAATAACGAGACTGAAGAAAGAGAAATTAGGGAAACCATTCCATTTACAATAGCACCAAAAATCATATGTTATCTCGGAATTAACTTAACCAGAGACGTAAAGATCTATATTCTTGAAAATACAAATCACTCTTGAAAGACATTGAAGAAGACACAAAAAGATGGAAAAATATTCCATGCTCACAGATCGGAAAAATTAACATAGTTAAAATGTCCATGCTACCCAGAGCAATCTACACTTTCAATGCCATCCCGATCAAAATACCAATGACATTTTTCAAAGAACTGGAAAAACAGCCCTTAACTTTGTGTGGAACCAGAAATGGCCCCGAATCACCAAGGAATTGTTGAAAAGGAAAAAAACCAAGCTGGGGGCATCACAATGCTGGATTTCAAGCTGTACTACAAAGCTGTGATCACCAAGACAGCATGATACTGGCACAAAAACAGACACATGGACCAATGGAACAGGATAGAGAACCCAGAAATGGACCCTCGGCTCTTTGGGCAACTAATCTTTGANCTCATCTTTGATAAAGCAGGAAAAAACATCCAGTGGAAAAAAGTCAGTCTCTTCAATAAATGTTGCTGGGAAAATCGGAGAGCTACATGCAAAAGAATGAAACTTGACCACTCTCTCACACCATACACAAAGATAAATTCCAAATGCATGAAAGACCTCGATGTGAGACAGGAATCCATCAAAATCCTAGAGGAGATACAGGCAGCAACCTCTTTGACATCGGCCACAGCAACTTTTTTCATGACACATCTCCAAAGGCAAGAGAAACAAAAGAAAAAATGAACTTGTGGGACTTCATCAAGTTAAAAAACTTCTGCACAGCCAATGAAACAGTCAAAAAAACAAAGAGGCTGCCCACGGATTGGGAGAATATATTTGCAAATGACACTACAGATACAAGACTGGTATCCAAGATCTACAAAGAACTTCTCAAACTCAATACACGAGAAACAAATAAATCAAAAAATGGGCACAAGAGATGAACAGACACTTTTCCAAAGAAGACATACAAATGGCTAACAGACACATGAAAAATGTTCACAATCATTAGCCATCAGGGAAATTCATATCAAAACCACACCAAGATACCACCTTATGGCTGTTAGAATGACAAAAATGGACAAGGCAGGAAACAACAAATGTTGGAGAGGATGTGTAGAAAGGGGATCCCTCCTACAATGTTGGTGGGAATGCAAGTTGGTACAGCCACTTTGGAAAACAGTGTGGAGTTCCTTTATAAAGTTAAAAATTGAGCTACCCTATGATCCAGCAACTGCACTACTGGGTATTTACCCCAAAGATACAGACGTAGTGAAGAGAAGGGTCATATGCACCCCAATGTTCATAGCAGCATTGTCCACAATAGCTAAATCGTGNTCAATAGCTAAATTGTGGAAGCCGAGATGCCCTTCAACAGATGACTGGATTAAGAAGATGTGGTCCGGGGCGCCTGGGTGGCACAGCGGTTAAGCCTCTGCCTTCAGCTCAGGGCGTGATCCCAGCATTATGGGATCAAGCCCCACATCAGGCTCTTCTGCTATGAGCCTGCTTCTTCCTCTCCCATTCCCCCTGCTTGTGTTCCCTCTCTCGCTGGCTGTCTCTCTCTCTGTCGAATAAATAAAAATAAAATCTTTAAAAAAAAAAAAAAGAAGAAGGAGATGTGGTCCATATATACAAGGGAATATTACTCAGCCATCAAAAACAACGATTTCTCAACATTTGCTGCAACATGGACGGCACTGGAGGAGATAATGCTAAGTGAAATAAGTCAAGCAGAGAAAGACAATTATCATATGGTTTCACTCATTTATGGAACATAAGAAGTAGGACGATCGGTAGGAGAAGAAAGGGAAGAAGAAAGGAGGGTTAACCAGAGGGGGGAATTAACCATGAGAGACTATGGACTCTGGAAAACAAACTAGGGCTTCAGAGGGGAGGGGGGTGGGGGATGGGATAGGCAGGTGATGGGTAGTAAGGAGGGCAGGTATTGCATGGTGCACTGGGTGTTACACGCAAGTAATGAATTCGAACTTTACATCAAAAACTAGGGATGTACTGTATGGTGACTAACATAATATAATAAAAAATATTATTATAAAAAAAAGAATGAAACCTTGCCATCTGCAACAACGTGTACGGAACTAGAAGGTATATGCTAAGCGAAATAAGTCAGTCAGAGAAAAACAAATACCATTTGATTTCACTCATATGTGGAATTTAAGAAACAAAACAGCTGAATATAGTGGAAGGGATGGAAAAATAAAATAAGATGAAATCAGAGAGGCAGGCAAAACATAAGAGACTCTAAGTATAGTAAACAAACTGAGGGTTGCTGGAGGGGAGGTGGGTAGGGGATGGTGTAAATGGGTGATGCGAGTTAAGGAGGGCACTTGATGGAATGAGCACTGGGTGTTCTATGCAACTGGTGAATCACTAAATTCTACATCTGAAATAATAATACACTACATGTTAATTAAATTGATTTTAAGTAAATTAATTAACTGCAGACCTAAAGGTACCAGCTAAAACTATAAAACTGTTATTAGAAAACATAAGTATAATACTTCGTGACACTGGATTGTGTAATGCATTCTACCAAATACATATCAAAAGCACATGCAAATAAAATTAAAAATAGAGACACTGCACTTCATCAAAATTTAAATCTATTGTGCTTCAAAGGGCATATGAGGAAAGTGAAAAGACAAGCCACAGACTAGGAAAATATATTTGAAAATCACATATCTTATAAGGGACTTGTATCTAGAATACATAAAGAACTCTTACAATTCAATAATAAAAAGACAAATACAGTTAAAATTGGACAAAGCATCTGAATACATATTTGTCAAAGAAAATACAAAAATGGCTGAAACACACACAGGATATTCAACAGCAGTCATCAGGAAAAAGCAGATTAACACCACACTTCACACCCACTAAGATGGTCAGAGTCCAATGTCTGAAAATAACATGTGTTGATAAGACTGGGGAGATAATAGAACACTCACGTGCTGCCACACTGGAAAACAGCCTGGCAATTCTTCAGTACGTTAAACATGCTTTACTACTTGCAACTGCATACATACACGGAGATACAAATACATACATACATATATATACATAAACACACACACACGCACCTCCAAGATAAACGAAAAGTCCACAAAAAAACTTGTACATAAATGTTCATAGCAGCATTATTCACAACAGTCAAAAGGAAAAAATAACCTGAATGTTCATCAAAAATTTCAAATTTAGTATCATACAGCTCTTCATATATTGGTATCCTCTTAAAGTTAAAAAAAAGAAGTCTATTATAGCTTTATCTCCTTTTTGGTACACAGTCTTCTCAACCTAGGAATAAAGAGAAACTCCCCCACCTGAGATGGAGAAAAACCAAGAGATATTTACAGCAAATATGACATCAAGTGATAAAGATATTAATAGCCTTGCAATTAAAATCAGGAACAATCATACAGAATAATACTAGCCAGTGGAATTAAGACAAAATAAAGGATGAAAGAAAAATAAAGGAAGGAAGGAAGAAAAAAGAAATACGCAGAGAACTGTTAGAAAAGGAGGATCAAAGATCCGGGGTGCCTGGCTGGCTCTGTTGGTAAAGCACGTGACACTTGACCTCAGGGTTGTAAGTTTGAGCCCCGTGTTGGGTGTAGAGATTACTTAAAATTTTAAATGTCTTAAAAAGCTAATATTACTTATGAATGATAAACGTCCATCTAAAAAAATCCAAGAGAATCAACTGAAAAACCATTAGAACTAATATGAGAGGTAATTAAGGAAGCTGAATATCAATCAATATATAACAGTACTTCTCTAATATACCAGTAGCAACCACTTAGAAACAGAACACAACAGCAACAACAAGAACAAAAACACAAAATACCCAGAAATAAAGCTCATAAAAAATGTACACAACCTTAATGGAGAAATAATTAAACAGACAAAAGATGAAACAGACCTGAAAAGCCTTAAGTATAGGAAATTATTATTTCCAAGATGTCAATTCTTCTTAAATTAACATAAAAAGCCTATAAAATCACAAAACCCAATATAGCCTTTTTTCATAGTTGATAAACATATTCTACAATTCACACAAATTAGTAAAGGCCAACAATAGTGAAGACAAGTTTTTAAAGGTGGAAAGATTTGTTCTACCACAAATACAGCTTATGATAAAAATAGTGAGTACTATAAAAAAGTGAGTACTATTGAAGGAATATACAAATTGCAGATAAAAGGAACAGTACAGAATCCAGACAAAGACTTAAACACATACAAGATCTGGCATGCGACAGAGGTAGCATTATACAACAGTGGGAAGGACAGATAATTCAATGACTTGCGTTGGGATAACTGGCTAGGCAAATAAAAATAAAAGTAAGATTACACACTAAATGAATTCCAAAGACTTAACTTCAAAAATGAAAGAGAGAGTCAGAACCCTGGGGCAAGCAAGGATTTCTAAAAAACACAACAGGAAAAGTGATATACTATAGTATTTGAAAATCTCTTGACCAGAAAAAAAGAACAAAAACACATACCAGTGACAGAAATGTAAATTTATACAGCACCAGAAAAGGTAGTTGTGAAGTCTGTAGCAAAAGTAACAAGTCCCATTACTTAGGCTCCAGGAATCTCACTTCCAGGAATCTCCCTGGAAAAACACCTTCAGAGGCACGTAGACATTTACACAGGTTCTCCCTAGACTACTGTTTTATAACACAGTATTGGAAATAAATGACTTGTTCATCAATAGAGCTAAACAAAAGTGTAGCACTTCCTAGGATGAAATACCTAGCACAACAGTTTAAAAGATTGTACCAGACCCTTAAGCACTAACTTTATTGTTTCACCGTTTTGTGATGGGTGCTCAGGCTGTGCAGTCAAGGTTAAAAAGCAGGTAAACGCTACTCACAGAAGAGACCAGAGCCTGATTCTAAGTTGCTGAGAACCGACAGCATATATACTAGGCTTAATTAAGCAGTACAATATTTACTTACAGCAAGAGAAAAGAGTGCACAAGATTCAACCTCTTGTAATCCACTGGGTCCCCCATGAACAGCAGATCCACTTCACAGGCAACGTGATACAGAGAGATGGTGTGGAGACGAGCACTACACTTCCTGCTGCAGTATGACCCGCAGCCCCTTGCCCGTGGGGATGGAATACAGAAAGGAGGGGTGGGCCTAGGAGTCACAGGCATAAGGCGGAACAAAGGGGTATACACTGAGCAACCAACAGAGAAAGATAGTCCCTCACAAGGCAATAAGCCCAGAGGGCTCTTTATCTTTTTGCAAGGAAATGCTCCCAGCTCAAGGCCACTCTTATGCTGTTAATGCAAGAGAGGAGAAGGTGCTCTTGACCACAGTTCCCATCAATAACAAAAACATATGTTAAGATAAAAAAAAAATTCCTAGATATAATTGTAGAAAAAACCTAAAATCATATATATGTGTATACAAGTGTACATACATGTGATGTACATGTAAGTACTCAAAGGAATTTAAAATGGCTTGGAAGGATTCATAAAAACTTCTTACTGAATGTAGGAGTGGAGAATTTAAGAACAGTAGTTAAAGGAGACTTTAATTTGTAGTTTTGATTTGTGTGTGTGTGATTTGATTTTTTAATGTAACATCTGTGTACCATGTCTCTTTTCTTAGAGTGCATGTAGAGGAGGGGAGGAAAACAGTGGAGGAGTAGGGGACCCTAGTTTCATCTGGACCCATGAATTCAGCTAGATAGCTATCAAATCATTCTCAACACCTGTGAATTCAACCTGGGCTCTAACAAAAGAATAGCTGCAACTCTACAAATAGAAAAGTGACACTTTTTGCAAGGTAGGAGGGGCGGAGAAGTGAATCTGAGGTAATTTATTGGAAGATAAGCCTCAGGAGGAGAAAGCCTCCATAAGCCAGCTAACAGAAAGTGATGTAGCAGAGGAAGGCAAAATCTGAACTTTTAGAAGTCTGCTCCAGTAAGGGAAGTCCCTGCCTGAAATGCGCTCAGATGGTGAAACTGGGCAGAGTCCTGGGTGGGACAGTGTGGTCCCAAGATCCCCAGAGTACAGAGTGAATGGAGGTGCCTGAATACAGCAGAGCTCCCAAAAAGTGGGGAAGCCAGCTGCAATCAGTGAACCCCGGAATGGGCTCTCAGCTGGGTTTGCCATAAACCATGAAGAGGGCAGCTCCGTGGACTGCTCTCTGAACAGTGGCCCATCAAGCGGCAGAACAAGGGCTAGACCTTCCCGCTTCCCAGGGAAGGTGCGATGTGGGTGCACGCATCAGCAGGCGACCGATGCCGCAGCAGGGACCCTGCACACAGCAGAACCCAGCAAGACTCTCCCCCTTTCCCCGGGAGAAGCAGTAAGGGTGTGCAAAGCAGGAAGCTATAGGGCTTCGACACTGGAAACACGGCAGTATGGCTGAGATAAAAAAGGCCTGATCACAGGCTGGGTGATCAGAGTGAGGTTGAAACTGGGGAGGTAAAAATGACTGACCACTTTTCCCCGAAAGCGCACTGAACGTGGGGGTCCTGATCTTTCAAACCTCCGGCTGGAGATCAGGGTGTCGCCATTTTTATTTCATCCTCTGATGGTGCTCACAAATGATGCTCACCTTCCCCTGAAACCACCCTCCATCTCCCACCAGCACTAAGTACACTTAAAGAAACCACCTACCTTCACCAGAAGCCATCCTCTCTTTGTTATAAACCAATACCTACTCAACATCTTCCAGACGCGGCCAATGCCATCAGGACAGACAAAAAAAATAACGACTAAACACAGACACAGACGGAAAGAGGCTCACACCAGAAAGCACGCTGCCATCCAGCTAACAGAAATGACACTCTTGCTCTCAGGGCATAAGAGTCAAGTAAAGGAAAGGATCATGCGCGCTGAGGAGTCTGCTGAAGTTCTGGCAGAGAAATGAAGCCTTGCTGTGAAAACTAGGGGAGAAAAAAAGAATAAGTCTTTGAGAAAACAAAAGCAAAGGAAAAGGACGGAAATGATAAAGTTAAGCGGCTGAAGGCCCACAGACAGACTTGAACACCAGCAACAACAAAAGGCGGCTGGCAGGAAAGGGTGCTTCAGGAGCAAGTGGGGCAGGCTCCAGCCTTGCTGAGCCCCAGCAGCACAAACAGGTAGCAGAAACAACTGCTCAGAAGGAAGCTGAAAGTCAAGAGAAAGAGGGACAGGGACTTTCCCCAACAAGCTTGCAGAACAGACTGGAGAAGAGAAAGAAACTAAAGTATGAAAGAACTAGAAAGCGGCTCAGGTGACCAGAAACCTGGCAGTGAGGCTAAAGAGAATCAACTTGAGGCCAGAGACGAATATTTAGAAGAAACGCATCCACCAGAAAATATAATCGGCAAGACCTATCTCAGGAAATGGAGACCCACAGTGCAATTAGCACCAAAAATAAGCTTCCAAGCAGACCTGTTCTGAAGCAGCTGTTACAGAAATGTCTGAAGAGGTCAGTGAAGCATCTGGACAGAGGTGATGTGAAGACTGACAGGAAACTGAGGGCGAAAGCCAGGAATCTGGCAAAGGATTCCAGGCCTTCACCCAAAGAAAGGGTTAGTCCAGCTTCTGGAACCATGAACAGAGAGAAGACCTCCAGGGCCTTCTGGACTCTGGATGAAAGACCCAGAGCACAGTAAGGACATGGGGGCCAGTGAGCTGAACCTGCACAGTTAAATTCAGGTATCCTAATGCCTCAGGGTTTCTCCATGTCCCAACTAGTTTTTGAGAACAGAAGAAAAAGTTCAGTCATCCCAGGCAATTATCTGGGCACTTCTCAGGGACATTCCTTTCCTCCCTCTGTCATTTTGTCTCTTCAAATCATATACAATGTGATTTTGTTTTCTTTTAAAATCCTCATTAAGCAGTCTCTTACTCTTGTGTTTTTCCTCCCAGTGTAAGGGTACATATGCCTTATTTTATACCCTGGTAAGGAAACAGCAAAGACTGCTTCCAGTACATAACTGGAATGTTACATTATACTTAAACAAATATATCAATTAAGAAATGAGCTCAAACCTAGCGCCCAAAACTTGGTTTCTCCATACCATTCTCCAATAAACGGAACTAGGGCTCCTTGGAGAAGTGGTGGTCTCCAGGGCTGGGAAAGGGAAGATACAACGTGAGTCTTCTGTGGTGCCGGGAAGTCAGGGAAAGACACCAAAAAGGATGTGAGCCAACTGCAAAGAGCTCCCAACGGCCAAGGCCAGAATAATTTAAGCAACAAAATAAGTAGTATCAGCACTGCATCACAGCTCAAAGAATACACACCCAACATCACACCCTGATATAACTAACTGAATAAATAAAACAAAGGAAAACAAGGCATGACTCTTCCTCAGAAAGTATTCCAATTAATAACTGCAGAGGGAATAACAGAAATGAAAGTCACCATTAGACCACTACACTAATAAGAGCCACCAGGAAGGCTAATTAGTGAGTGAAAGTAAGGAACAACAGGATATTGTTACACAAGGTCTCCAAGTATCTTCCCCCAAATAATCACTAGTTACAAAGGGAAAGACAGTATCTTTACAGTGGTGACACGTGGCAGACACCACTAGATCAAAATTAATATCAACAGTGATAAGATATATCGACACCATCCTCACTCGAAGCAGGAGAAAACGTCTGACAAAACCAAAGTGAGAGGTTTTCTAAACCTACCAGCACAACATACTTCGAAAGCATCGAGGTGACGAAACACAAGAAAAGATGNAGAAAATGAGACCGAAAAAAAAAAAAAAAAAAAAAAAAACCCAACAAACAAACAGAAAAAACTGCCTTGCAGAGCTCATAGGAAGACAAACAATGAAGTGAAGAAAATACAAGTTCGTTAGACAGTGTCCAGAGCGATATAATAAATCAGTATAATAAAACAAGGAAGGAGGCTAAAAGCTTTAAGATCAGGGAAGGAAACGCTTAAGCTCAAAAATTCAATCTTGTACAGCACATCATAATTCACCTGAGGGAGCTCTTTCACAGTGTTTCTGATACAAAAATACTGAAGACTGCCAAATAAGGTAAGTTACGGTCACTATACATTATGTGTATTTACTCCAGAGCAACTCACCAATATCACAGAATGCTTATGCACTAAGACTTCCTGGACACCAGGAGCCACAGAAAACTTCAAGTGGCATAGTTAGTATTTTTGATGCTCTTGTAAGTTTCCTTTGTAAGTATGTATTGAGGTTTATCTTCAAAACATTCCCATCATTTGGACCTACAGGAAGGATTACAGTTTTCAACCAAAATTTGTCTGCCTTTCTCCAGCATTAACACGACATGTAAGAGCACCTTCACTCATCAGACCCTCAACACAAACAGATACATACATGTGTAAACAGACGCAAGTCCTCTGAAATTCCTTCAACAAATTACAACTAAAACCACTCGCTGACATTTCCCTGCAAATAACGTACCTCATACTAATACCGAGTTTTCACTCTTGAACTACAGTTTGAAACAGGATGCTGTTCTTTCCTGGCCACCACTTTTAACCTGGAAGACCATTCTGATTTCCGAGGCCTAGTACAGTGGTTTTAAGTTAGAGCTGTATCTTCTGTTTAAAAACTCCTTTATTAAAATAAAATCTGTAAAAATATATTACAAAAATAAAAACTCCCTTTTTATATACTTCGCTTTCATTCTGAAAAGAGACAATCGTCCTAATAAACAAGACTTTGCTATTTTTCTGCACAAACGTCACTTGCTGAGCATTTACAGCTTTATGTAATGTGTACTATGGAAAATAAACTGCAAACAAAATGGTTTTTTTTTTTTCATTATACTCTCAGAAATATGTCTTAGTGATGCCATAATGCTGGCACCAATTTTGACCACCATGTGAACAAATGCATTCCACCGGTTCAAAGTACTGTAATTTTCAAGAAGCAAGAGTATGAACGTACTTAATGCCACTGAAAGATGCCACACTTTAAATGGTTAAAATGGCAAATTTTATTGTCTCCTACGGTACCTATTTTGTATATCTTAGCACAGTATTTCTGTATCACAATAATACTAGAAGTTTTTAAAAGCAATGATGGTATGATCCCATTTCGTTCGAGATAATGGTATCTCCCCTGCCAGGTAAGTGTGTGTGTATGTGTCTGTGTGTATGAGTTTGCATAATTCTGAACGAATTTTAAGGTGTCAAGAAGCATCCAGACGAAACTATTTGTGGATTGCGGTCACTCTTGCTTTTCTGGCACTCATCCGGGTCATCTAATTGTCCATAATGAGTACGCTTTGTTTGCATAGTTGGGAGAAAGGATAAAGCGCAAAAGCCATCACTCCCAACTACTCTGCCCCGGGCTGCAAAGCACTTCCAGGTACGCGCCTCCCGGGGGCCGGCACCGGATCCCCGGCTAGACCACCCGCCCAGGGCGCAGCCTCCAGGCCCGGCCTCAGCCGGGCCCCTGCCCCCTTACTCTCAGCCCGGGAGGGGCCGAACCCCCCGTCGCCCTCCCGAACCCTGCGCCGGCCAGCGGCCCCCGACGCCCCCGCGCCCCGCCGGTCCCCTCACCGACTCTCTAAGCCCACGGCAGTCAGTCCTCCGGCCACACCATCTGCCCAGGGCCCTCCGCCCCGCGCCCGTCTCTCCGTTGGCCCGCGTCGCGCACGCGCGCCGCCGCCCCGGGCCTCGGCGGCCTCTCTAGGAAGCTGGGAGGGCCAACGTCTCGGCTTCTCCTTGGCNCCGCCCCGCCCCGCGCCCTCCGCCCCACCGCCTGCCCTCCACTCGCCAATGCCCTGTCAGCGTCCAGAGCTCTATGGGCCTTCCCAAATTTGACCACGTCCCTTCCAAGGTGTGTGCCCCGCTGCCCTCCAGTGCTCCCCCCTTCCCCGCGCGCAACCCCCGCCCAGGGAAGAATGGGATCCAAAACTAGGGGTCAAAATAGGGAGCACTAAGTTCTAGCAGACTGGTTCTGGCCAAAGGGAAAGCTGTTACGGGGACCACTCATTACTCCAGGAGGACCTCTTCCCTCATCACCACCACATCTAGGGGTACTTGCTGATTTCCAAACAGCCACACGAAACCGTACCTCCCCCTGGCTTCCAGTTGTTTTCTCCCGAACAAAACTCAACTGAGTACATTTTAAAGATCTTATTGCCTTTTCTTCGGCAGTTCACCAATCAGGCAGCATCCAGTCTAGCAGATAGAAAGAGAGGAGCTGGAAGAACTGTACAAGGCTAGCGATTTCACAGGCAGAAGGGAACAGGAAAAAAGGATTATATTAGGCGAAAGGGTAGACTGGTTATTGCAATGTGACTTTCCTTATAGGGGATGCGGGGGGGGCGCGGTTATCAGGCAGATTACCCAACTCATGATAATCAGGAAAATCTTGATTGACTTGTTAAAGACAACAGGCCCCAAATGGAGTCGCTTATGCTAAGAAAAAACCAAACCAAACAAGAAACAAACAAAAAAAAAACCTTGAGGAGTGATCCTATGAGGAAGGAAAAAGGAGGCAAATCTTTATTTAGGTTTGCAAACCAGGAAGGGCAACCCAACTCAGTTGGTGTGCCTTTCTGAAGAGGACCAGGGGAGGTGGTATTTTTTAAGCTTAAAACCACACTGGAGGGAAAAATTCAGTTGGTATGGGTTGCTCAGTGATTGGTTGACCTTGTTTACTCAGTATTGTGCGATGGGGGGGGAACTTTTCAAGTGTCTAAACCTCAAGATGCTTATCATGATTCCAAGAAATGTCTGTTCTTCTAAGGACTCCCCAAAACAGTGGCTGTTGCAAGATGGAGTCGGAGTGGTCAACCCTTCCCTGGCCCCCTTTCTTCTTCTACCTTGTGTCACCAAACTGGAACTTAGTTACAGTTTTGGCTAACCCAGAAATGGAATCTTCAGTCAATCAGGAATTTCCTGATCAGCATTAGGTCTACGTAATCCACCTGATAAAAACCCCTGCCATCCCTTATAAAGAAAGTAGCCTTGTAATAACCAATCTACCTTTTTGTCTAGTGTAACATCCTTCTTTTTGCTCCCTTTTGTCTATAAAATGTATTGCCTTGTATGCCTCTCTGAAGCTTCTTTCTATCTGCTAGACTGGGTGCTCCCTGTTTTATGAGTCACTGAATGAAGCCAATAAGATCTTTAAAATTTGAATTTTGTTCTTTGACAGACTGGTTGCAGATTCCGTGTCTGGGAGACCAAAATGCGAGTAAGTCACCAAAACTGTAAGTAAATTAAGTCTCATTTTGATGATGTGGGGTGTAGCATAAGCAACTCCATTTTGGTGTTCTTGTCTTGTCTTTAACAGCTACCCCATTTAAATCAGACTCTTAGCCTAAGTGAGAGACGTGAGCAAAAATTTAAGGCATTAGCACTACTCCCAGCTACTACTCTAGAATTCTCACAGTTTTTGCTGAATCTCTGTGTGGTAATCTTAGGCCACGATGTCAGTTTCACATTCTTTAAATTGGTTATTCTCTTTGTAACTTTTCTGACATTATAATATTAGGGAGATTACTCCCTTGGTGATTAGTGGATGAAGCATGCATTTAAAGCTTTTGAGTGAACAGAGTGCACCGGAGGACTGCTATGATTACTATAGGTAGAATGATTCCCAATGTCTGGAGTGCACTTTGGAGTCGTCATGGTCCTCAAGACTCAAACCAGTCAGGGTCAAATAAATCAGAGAAAGATCCTACTGAAGGAGTCGCTTTCTTAAACCAATTGGCTGGGTCAGTGGTCTCATGCAGCTGGGACTCCACTTTCCCTAGAAGAATTCATCCAAGTGCAACAGGTAGCGTTGGCCGCAGCACAATCACCTCCCCGCTCAACTGAAAGATAATGAAGGACTATGCTAGTATCAGGAACAACTTTCACCAGAGAGTTTAGGGATTTTTGCTGGGCAGTTACTCCTTTAACAGAAGATTCTGCAATATCCTCAAGAGTTAAATAGTTTCATGGTCATAGCCTCATTTGCACTTGCTCCCAGCGGGGGAGTGAGGATCTGCCAAAAGAAGCAAATTCTGAATCTTGAATGCCTCCTGGCAATTCCCATTTGTTTCAATAATGCAAGTTGAGGGGAATTGGCCCGTGAGATGTCTCAGTTTGATTGTGGGCAGTTATGCGTCTGATTAGATAACCCAAAAGGCACTGTCTGATTAGTGCCAGCCGTGTAGGCATTCATAAGCCCAAGAAATAAGTTTTTCCTCAATACTGCCACAGAAAATAATAATCCCTGCTAGGGCACACACTCTTCCCATGAAAGTATTATTACTAATGAATTCATTCACTGGGATTTTTCATTTGTCCGGTTAAGCCTTGGATCTAAGCCTAACTAGGCTTTCATTGCAAGTGGGAAGGTAACTTTTTCTTCTAAAATAAAAGGTAGTTCTAAATGCTTTGCTAAGGTGGGTGCATGTGGAGAAATTTGCAGTTCTAGGCCAGGGGTAGTTGATGTTTAGAAAATCATAAAAGCGTGATGGTGAGAATGAACTAATGTTTTTATTTTCTTTAAAGATTTTTTTTATTTATTTGAGAAAGAGAAAGAGAGTACAAATGGGGGAGCACAGAGGGAGAGGGAGAAGCAGGCTCCCCTCTGAGATGGGAGCCTGACTCAGGACTCCATCCACTGATCTTGAGATCATGACCTGAACCAAAGGCAGATGCTTAAATGACTGAGCCACCCAGCCACCACTAGAATGTACTGATGTTTTTAAAGGTATTCCTGTCTCTCTGAGTCTGTATAGCAATGACAGAAGAAAGGTTAAAGCAAAGGATCTGGATGTTCTGGTCATAAAAGTCGGACTCTGTAGATGACTTCAGTTGTAGTTTATGGCTTCATTGGGAAGGGAAGAAAAATTGGTCACAGGGAGGACCAGGGGAACTCTGGCATCATGGACAAATGGGAGGGTTTTGATGATAAATACAGCAGTGTGAAAGTTTACCCCCTTTAACAATGGCTTGGGAAATATGGATGATGGCATTATCTTTCCAAGCCAATGCCAAAGTGAAAGAAGGAGAAAAGGAAAGGGTTTCATGTTTGAGGTTAGTGAAAGTATGAATTATTGCTTTGGTAGCTTAAATGGAAGCTGTCTACCACATGAAGTCATCAGCTTCCTGGTTAACTTGGTTTTAAAGTCGCCTGTGCAAGAGGAGGACCAAGTGTCAGGAAGATCGTTTTCAGCTGGGAAATGTGTACCCACAGTTTATTTTATTATTTTTTAAAGATTTTATTTATTTATTTATTTATTTATTTATTTACTTGATAGAGAAAGAGACAGCCAGAGAGAGAGGGAACACAAGCAGAGGGAGTGGGAGAGGAAGAAGCATGCTCCCAAAGGAGCAGGGACCCCGCTGCAGGGCTCGATCCCAGGACCCTGGGATCATGACCTGAGTGGAAGGCAGATGCTTAACGACTGAGCCACCCAGGCACCCCTGTACCCATGGTTTAATGCCTTCTAGTCTTGCAGCAGTGTCAGCTATCAGGAGCACTTGTAATGCCCATTCCAGCAGGGTTCAAGTGCTATGTTCCTCTGGTAGCATTTCCAAAATACCAAATCATGAACAACAGGATTTTTTGCATTGGGATCTGGAAGAGATTCCTTAACCTGTTGATGATAGGTTTTAGCATAAGATACAAAGACTTATAGTACAAAAAAGGGATCAATAGAATGTTGTATACCAAACGATATTGGTCTGCTGGTGACAATCTCACAAAGAGGGTACTGCAGTCAACAAGGCCAAAGGCAATTCCTTAGGCCACGGGAGTCCAGTACTTTTAGTGAGTTTAAAGCTTTTGAGTGTGAGGATTCCATTAGTTCTTCAACCTTGTCTGATGATTGAGGGTGATAGGAACAGTAATAATTCCAAGAAGTTTGCAAAGTTTTAGTTAAAGCTAAACCCAGCCAGTGGAGTGGGTGCCTCAGTCACTAGATATTGTGGCCTATAAATTCCAAGTAGGAAACATGTTTTCCAATAGTTTCTTTGCCACTGTGAGGGTGTCAGCTCTTTGGCAAGGGAAGGCTTCAATTCGTCCAGAAAACATATATACAATAGCAAGAATATATTGATAACCCATACTGGGTAGCATTAGAATGGAAGTCCAGGCGATTATATGGTCCAGAGTGAGGAGGTTTGAAGACTAAGAAGCAAAAATAATTTTTCAAGGTTATGAACCTGACAGGTCAGACATTGGTGATAAACAGTTTCTGCAATTTTGTGGGAGTCTCTCCACCAATATTTATTTATAATTTCAATCATCTAACCTGCCCCATGGTGGCGGAATGAATGCAAGAACAAGAAGAAGTGGTTTGCCAGGGAGTCACTATAGGACCAAGAGTAGGCTCCCCAAATGTGCCACTTTGGCATATTTGATTATTTTATTTATTTTTTTAAATAATATTTTTTATTATATTATGTTAGTCACCATAGAGTACATCCCTGGTTTTGATGTAAAGTTCAATGATTCATCAGTTGTGTATAACACCCAGTGCACCATGCAATACGTGCCCTCCTTACTACCCATCACTGGCCTATCCCAACCCCCCACCCCCTCCCCTCTGAAGCCCTCAGTTTGTTTCCCAGAGTCCACAGTCTCTCATGGTTCATTCCCCCTTCTGTTTACCCCCTTCTT
>NW_023254500.1:0-27457 GCF_002007445.2 Ailuropoda melanoleuca | reverse complement strand
GATTCCGATGTAAAGTTTGATGCTTCATTAGTTGCGTATAACACCCAGTGCACCATGCAATACGTGCCCTCCTTACTACCCATCACCAGTCTATCCCATTCCCCCACCCCCTCCCCTCTGAAGTCTTCAGTTTGTTTCTCAGAGTCCATAGTCTCTCATGCTTCATTCCCCCTTCTGATTACCCCCCTTTTCTTTATCCCTTTCTTCCCCTACCGATCCTCCTAGTTCTTATGTTCCATAGATGAGAGAAATCATATGATAATTGTCTTTCTCTGCTTGACTTATTTCACTTAGCATTATCTCCTCCAGTGCCGTCCATGTTGCAGCAAATGTTGAGAATTCGTTCTTTCTGATAGCTGAGTAATATTCCATTTTATATATGGACCACAGCTTCTTAATCCAGTCATCTGTTGAAGGGCATCTCGGCTCCTTCCACAATCTACCTATTGTGGACAATGCTGCTATGAACATTGGGATGCATATGGCCCTTCTCTTCACTACATCTATATCTTTGGGATAAATACCCAGTAGACAATGGCTGGATCATAGGGTAGGCCAATTTTTAACTTTTTAAGGGACCTCCACAGNTATGTTGAATAATAGTGGCGAGAGTGGGCATCCTTGTCGTGTTCCTGATCTTAAGGGAAAGGCTTCCAGCTTTTCCCCATTGAGAATAATGCTTGCAGTAGGCTTTTCATAGATGGCTTTTATGAGATTGAGAAATGTACCCTGTATCCCTACACTCTGAAGAGATTTCATCAGGAAAGGATGCTGTATTTTGTCAAATGTTTTTTCTGCATCTATTGAGAAAATCATATGATTTTTGAATTTTTCTTTCTGGATAAAATCTATGACATTGATTGATTTGCGAATGTTGAACCACCCTTGCATCCCNGTTGAACCATGCTTGCATCCCAGGTATGAATCCCACTTGGTCATGATGGATAATCCTTTTATTGTACTGTTGGATTCTATTAGCCAGGATCTTGTTGAGGATTTTGGCATCCATATTCATTAGAGAAATCGGTCTGTAATTCTCCTTTTTGAGGGGGTCTTTGCCTGGTTTGGGGATCAAGGTAATATTAGCCTCATAGAATGAGTTTGGTAGCTTTCCTTCTGTTTCTATTTTTTGAAATAGCTTTAGGAGAATAGGTATTATTTCTTCTTTGAGCATTCGGTAGAATTCCCTGGCAAATCCATCAGGCCCTGGCGTTTTGTTTTTTGGAAGGATTTAATCACTGTTTCAATCTCTTTGTAATTAATTGGTCTTTTTAAAAAAATCAATTTCTTCCTGTTTCAGTCTTGGTAGTTTATAGGTTTCTAGGAAGTCCACCATATCTTAATTTATTGTCATAAAGCTGTTTATAAAAGTTTCTAAGAATCCTTCCAATTTCATTGGTGTTGGTTGTGACCTCTCCCTTTCATTCATAGTTTTATTAATTTGGGTCCTTTCTCTATTCTTTTGGATAAGTCTTGACAGTGGTTTGTCAATTTTATTTAATCTTTCAAAGAACCAGCTTCTAGTTCTGCTGATCAGCTCTACTGTGCTTCTTGTTTCTAATTCATTGACCTCTGCTCTAATCTTGATCAACTCCTTTCTCGTGCGTGGATTAGGCCTGTTCTTCTGTTGCTGTTCCAGCTNGTGGGTTAGGCCTGTTCTTCTGTTGCTGTTCCAGCTTCTTGAGGTGAGAATATAAAAACTGCATTTTAGATTTTTCTATTCTTTTAGTGAGGCTAAGATGGCTATGTATTATCCACTTAGGTCTGCCTTTGCAGTGTCCCATAGGTTTTGGACCATTGTGTTTTCATTCTCGTTGGTCTCCATAAATTGTTTAAATTGATTTTTGATTTCCTGGTTTATCAAATCATTCTTGAGCAGGATGGTTCTTAGTCTCCAAGTGTTTGAGTTTTTCCAAATTTTTCCTTGTGGTTGAGTTCCAATTTCAAAGCATTGTGGTCTGAGAATATGCAGGGAATAATTTCAGTCCTTTGGTATTGGTTGCGACCTGTTTTGTGACCCAGAACATGGTCTATTCTGGAGAATGCTCCATGGACATTAGAATAGAATGAGTATTCTTTGGTACTGGGGTGTAGTGTTCTATATATATCTATGAGGTCCAACTTGTATGGCATTCAAAGCTCTTGTTTATTTGTTGATTTTCTGCTTAGGTGATCTGTCTATCGCTGATAGTGGAGTGTTGAGGTCCCCCACTATTAACGTATTTTTATCTATATGTCTCTTTATTCTGCTTAAGAGTTGGCTTGTGTATCTTGCTGCTCCCCTGTTGGGAGCATATATATTTATAATTGTCATATCCACTTGTTGGATACATCCTTTAAGTATAATATAGTGCCCTGTGTATCTCTATCTATAGTCTTTAGTTTAAAATCTAATCTGTCCGATATCAGAATTGCTACCCCAGCTTTCTTTTGAGGTCCATTGGCATGAAAGATGGTGTTCCATCCCTTTACTTTCAGTCTGGATGTATCTTTAAGTTCAAAATGAGTCTTTTGTAGACAGCAAATGGATGGGTCATGTCTTTTTATCCAATCTGCAACCCTGTGGTGTTTTATGGGAGCATTTTGGCCATTTACATTGAGACTGATTATTGAGCGACATGATTTTAATGATGTCATGTTGCCTGTAAAGTCGTTGTTTCTATAGATTGTGACTTTCTGTTCTGTATCACTCTTAGGGCCTTTTTACTTTTACAGAACCCCCCTTAATATCTCCTGTAGGGCTGGTTTCATGGTTATGAAATTGGTCAACGACTGGCGATTCTGGAAGGTCTTTATCTCTCCATCAATTCTGAATGACAGCCTTGCTGGATAAAGGAACCTTGGCTGCATGTTTTTCTCTGAAAGAGCTTTTTAAATGCCCCCCCCAACCCTTTCTCTCATTCCAGGTCTGTGTAGACAGGTCTGACATAATTCTGGTACCTTTGCCTTTGTACGTGAGAAATTTCTTTGCCCTGGCCGCTTTCAATACTGTATGCTTGAATGTAATATTTGCGAATCGCACTATGACATGTCGTGGTGTAGGTTTGTCATGGCTGAGCTTGGGAGGGGTCCTCTCTTCCTCTTGGACACAAATGCTTGTTTCCTTGGCTAGATTAGTGACGTTTTCAGCTACAATTTGTTCAAATATCTCTTCTAGACCTCTGTTTTTCTCCTACCCCTCGGGGATGCAGATGATTCTGACATTGGAATGTTTCATTGAGTCAGTAATCTCCCGTAACCTACATTCTTGAGATTGGATTTTTTTTTGAGCCAAGTTTCTATTTTAGCTTTCTCTTCTACTAACCCATCCTCCGATTTGCTGATACGTTCTCCTGCCTCATTTACCCTGGCCTTCAGAGCATCTACTTTTGACTGCATTTGATTCATAGCATTTTTAATTTCTGCCATATTCACTCTCATTTCCGCCCTTAGAGATTCTATATTCTCATTAACATTTTCGTTAATACTTTTTTCAAGTTTACACATCATCTTGACCATTGTTACTCTGAACTCCATTTCTGATAATTTGGTTATATCCATATCCATCAGTTCTGTGGCAGAGGCCACAGACTCATTGTCTTTTCTTTGCTGGGGGGGATTTCTCCTTCTCGCCATTCTGATGAGGAGAGGTTGCGGCGTTGTCCAGAGCCCAAATTATTGACCAGGACCCAGGCAGTGCACACTTGTTTTATAGGGATCTTAGGGATGTGGGCTTCTTGATTTTTCAGCCTGCCTTCTTGGGGAGGGTACTGCTGCGCCGATACTCAGGCAACGCTGTTTGGGTAGAGTCTCCGTGTCCCCTGTGAGGGGGGTTGGGGATGGGCACAGTGTGAGCTGGTATTTCCAGGCTTTTGTTCTCTGGCCTTTCCCTGGCAGTTTGCTGTGCCTCTTCTGAGAGTCAGAGCAGCAGCGGCTGAAATTCAGCCTCTGTCTCAGAACATAGGGATCACAGACTGCTCTCCACTGGTCCCCTCTGGACACTTTAACTCTGTTTCTATTGGTGCTGCTAAACCCTACAGCGTCCCGGGATGTGTGCCCCATAGTCTGCGTCCCAACCCTCACTTCTTGGGCCGGCGCATCTCTGTCCTTTGTTTTGTTGTTGTTTTTTTTTTAGATTTTATTTATTTGACAGGGAGACAGCCAGCAAGAGAGAGAAAACAAGCAGGGGGAGTGGGAGAGGAAGAAGCAGGCTCCCAGCAGGGAAGCCTGATGTAGTGCTCGATCCCAGAACTCCGGGATCACCCCAGGAGCTGAAGGCAGACGCTCAATGACTGAGCCACCCAGGCGCCCCAGTCCTTTGTGTTTCTAACACTACTAGCCGCCAGCCACCAGCTGCCCCGCCCCCCGCACACTCAGGAGCTCCGTTTCACTGTGGTTCACGCACTCCGGAGCTCCGGTTTTCAGACTGGTCACGCGATTTCCCCAGCTCATGGTCTCAGTCCGCTCTCTGGCGGGTGCTGATCCGCGAGTCTGCCTGTTCCCCCATGCAGGTGGCTACCGCTTCCCGGCGCCCGAACGCGGCGGCTCCCTCCCCCTTCCATTTATCTTCCGATATCTGTGTGCGGTTTCACAGCTCCCTGCTTTGTACCTCAATACTCATAGCTGGAGATGCACATTTGTAGAGATCCAGATGTATCTTTCTGCATCTCAGGCTGATTCTGTGGATATTCAGGCTGGTCTGGTACCTATCCAGCTCAACTCAGGGGACCAGCTAAAAAAGGGGACCCCTACTCTTCTGCCATCTTAACTCCTCCCCCCATATTTGATTATTTTAAATAAAGGTTACTTAAGAAATAACCAGTTCAAGGACACACAGACCTTCTCTGTTCTCCTGAAAACAGGAAGCTAATCTCCCATATGAAAAATAGCCTCCCTGTACTAAGTAAGAAAGACATCCTTATCACCAGAGGTACAGACTTTAAAGTGGAGAAAGCTGTAGAAATAAACCTTGTTACTTTTTTATTAATCTACTACCACAGCCCAAATTCTGCTTAGAATTACTTACTAATTAAAGCTTCCAAATACCCATTTTCCTTATCCTATACGCTACTCACAAATTAATCATCTGTCTAAAATGTATAAAAACTGCCTACCTTGGTCATTTCTTTAAGGTCTCAATTTCATTATTGGACCTCCATGCACACATAATAAAACTTTGGATTTTTTCTCCTGTTACCCTTTCTCATGTAAATTTAATTCTTAATCCAGCTGGAAGACCTTGAGGGTAGAGGAAAAATTCTCCCTCTCTTACACCAGGAAAAACCAAGTAGCCATCTTAGGTTTCCCATGACCCCACCTGTTCATTGACTTTACAAACACTCTTTGGCCATTGTAATTTCTCTGATTCAGGAGCAGACTGTTGCCATGTCGCAAGACCCTCAAGATGACAAAAAGCCAATTCTGGCAACAAAGGGTCATTTTGGGATGCCTGGGTGGCTCAGTCCATTGTCTGCCTTCAGCTCAGGTCATAATCCCGGAGTCCCGGGATCAAGCCCTGCATCAGGCTCCTTGCACAGTGGGGAGCCTGCTTCTCCCTCTGCTTTCACTTCCCCCTGCTTGTGCTGTATTTCTCCCTCTCTCTCTGACAAATAAATAAATATAATCTTTTTAAAAAATTAAAATAAATTTTTTAAAGATTTATTTTATTTTATTTATTTGACAGAGAGAGATACAGCCAGCGAGAGAGGGAACACAAGCAGGGGGAGTAGGAGAGGAAGAAGCAGGCTCACAGCAGAGGAGCCTGACGTGGGGCTCGATCCCACAACGCCAGGATCACGCGCTGAGCCGAAGGCAGACGCTCAACCGCTGTGCCACCCAGGTGCCCCTAAAATAAAATTTTTAAAAGGGTTTGTGTTTGTTCGTTTTTTTCCGCAGAAGCAAGAATGGACTTCATACACATGTGCCTCAACCTTCACGGTTTCTGTTGCTGCTTCATGAAAGTCAGCTGGACGATTTCCCTGATACTCATTTTCAGTTCTCTTGGTGTGAGCTTCAATTGTGATGACAGTCAGTAATTTCAGAAAGTAAGAGAATAACATCAAGGAGTCATTTACTTACTGTTCATTTTTCATTGGAGACCCAGTGGATATGAAAAAACCTCTTTGTAACATCCAAAAATCATGGATGACCACAAAGGCATACCAGCTGTCACTTTAAATATTAATTATTTGTTTTTCTGATGATTGGCATGCATGGTAAGGGCATAGAGGTCTGCTTGTTGGGCTAACTTAGCTTGCAGTAGGTTTCCTCTCTTGAGTAGTTCATATTGCATAGTAACAGAATAGCCAGTTTGGAAATTCCCTTTTTCATTTTCAAAGGATAACCCATCAACAAACAAGATTAGATCAGGATTAGTCAAAGGAGTACGTCATGAATCCAGACGTGGTATCACAAAATGGGACATTATTACCTCTCAATCATGGGGCTCACTTTCATCAGGTAAGGGCAGGATTAAGAATGTTTACAACATTAAAGATGCAGTTGAGTAGTGAAAGCAGAAGGATCTCATAGGAGATTGGTCTGCTTGCAGAGAAATGCTGGGTCAATTCAGGGTTAAGAAGACAGGACAGCATGTGGAGTTTGCAAATAAATGTCATCCAGGGTTAAATCCACTGAAATGTTTACTCACTTTGCAGCTGCAGTAAAGCCTTAAGGCAGTTGGGATAGGCATAAACAACTGAACCAAACTGTATACTAAATAGGTAATAGAACTATTCTTATCAGCAAGCTCTTGTGTGAGCATTCCCAGGGCTTGATTATCTCTCTCCTACACAGTAAGGTGAAGGGCTTTGAAGATGTAGGTTGCCCTAGAACAGGCAGTTCTTGTTGTGCTTATTTTTTAATCTTATAATGGCCTGCTCATGTTTATCTTCCCAAAGACGGGGTTCAGGGAACTGCATTTTCAAGAACTTGGTAGAGTGGGGAAGTTGATAGAGAAAAGCCAGGAACCCAGAGTCTACAATATCTAGCCAGGGGTAGAAATCCACAAATCTCTTGCTTATGGTGGGCCTAGAGAATCCCTGAATAATCTTAAAATTATTTTTCGGAGACAACTGAATTTCTACAGCACTTAAATTATGACTCAGGTAATCAATACTGTCTAAAGATAATTGTAATTTCTCCTTAGAGATTTCATGTCCTATCTCAGCTGTTTGCAGCAGATAAATGGAATCTTGTACAGATGCTTCTTTGGTAACTGAGCATAGCAGGAGGTGGTCTACATACCATAGACAGACAAGTTGATTTCCTAGGGAACTGGAGGAGACTTAAATCTTGATGGACCACTTGGTAGAAATAAGAAGGGGCCTCAGTGAACACTTGAGGCATGAACGTTCAGGTATATTGCTGATTATTCTAAATAAAGGCGAAGAAGTATTGGCTGTTGAGGTCTACAGAAATGCTGAAGGTAGAACATAGGTCTACATTGGTGAATCATTTTAAGTCTGGAAGGACTTGTGACAAAAGGGTGTTATGGTTTGGAACAACTGGGAAATGGGAAATGGAAATTATTTTTTTCTAAGCAAGCTCTAAACTCAACATGGGGCTTGAACTCACGACCATGAGATCAAGAGTTATGTGCTCTACCAATTGAGCCAGTTAGACACTCTGGGAATAACTATCGCGTTAATAGCTCTCAAGTCTTGGACACATCTCCATCCCTACCCACAAGGTTTCTGAACTGCCAAAATTGGTAGGTTACAGAAAATAGTGCACGTATGATTAGCCCCTGGGCAATTAAGTCTTCCACTATTAGTGTGAGGTGTCCTGTGGCCTCAGATTTTAATAGATATGGATATAACTTGGGAATAGGTTTAGTTATGTCCACCTGAATGTTTTTTAATAATAATTTTTTATTATGTTCCTGTTAGTCACCATACAGTAGTACATCCTTAGTTGTTTTTTTTTTAAAGATTTTATTTATTTATTTGACAGAGATAGAGACAGCCAGCGAGAGAGGGAACACAAGCAGGGGGAGTGGGAGAGGAAGAAGCAGGCTCATAGCGGGGGAGCCTGATGTGGGGCTCGATCCCATAACGCCGGGATCACACCCTGAGCCGAAGGCAGACGCTCAACCGCTGTGCCACCCAGGCACCCCACATCCTTAGTTTTTGATGTAGTGTTCCATGATTCATTATTTGCGCCTAACACCCAGTGCTCCATACAATACATGCCTTCCCTAATACCCATCACCAGCCTGTCTCAACACCCCACCCCTCTCCCCTCTGAAGCCCTCAGTTTGCTTCCCAGAGTCCACAGTCTCTCATGGTTCATTCCCCCTTCTGTTTACCCCTCCTTCATTCTTCCCTTCCCTCTCCTACCGATCTCCCTGCTAATTCTTATGTTCCATAAATGAGTGAAACCATATGATAATTGTCTTTCTCTGCTTGACTTATTTCACTTAGCACAATCTCCAGTCCCATCCATGTTGCTGCAAATGTTGTGAAATCGTTTTTTCTGATGGCTCAGTAATATTCCATTGTATATATGGACCACAACTTCTTAATCCATTCGTCTGTTGAAGGGCATCTTGGGCCCTGAATCGCCAAGGAATTGTTGAAAAGGAAAAAGGCCAAGTTGTCCTTCAACAGATGACTGGATTAAGATGTGGTCCATCTATACAATGGAGTAGTACTCAGCGATCAGAAAGATTACCCAACATTTGCAGCAACATGGACGGGACTGGAGGAGATTATGTCAAGAGGAATTTAAGAAACAAAACAGAGGATCATAGGTGAAGGGAGGGAAAAATAAAACAAGACAAAATTAGAGAGGGAGACAAACCATAAGAGACTCTTAACTGTAGGAAACAAACTGAGGGTTGCTGAAGGGGAGGTGGGTTGGGGGATGGTAACTGGGTGATGGGCATTGGGGAGGGCACTTGACGAGAATGAGCACTGGGTGTTAATTGCAACTGATGAATCACTGAACTCTACCTCTGAAACAAATGATATACTGTATGTCAATTAAGTGAATTTAAATAAAAAACAAAAACAAAATCTCAAAAAAGAAAAAAAAAACTCTCCCTGAATTTAATTAGATACCCCACTATGGAGATTTTTTTTTTCCTCAGAGGGATTTGTTGCCCTATGAGAGTTAGGGTTTCAAGTAAAGTGTAACTCTGGTGCCTACCAGAATCTGGCAAGGTTTTTTAGTGATTTTTATTTTAGTTTCCCCTTGGCTGTTTATGAAAATAACTAGCAGCAGTTTATTGGAGAATTCCTCAGAGTCCTGTCACCCCTGGGAGGGGCCCATACAGGGGCCCTTCTTTGAGGGAAGATATGGGGGCATTTGAGTTGGTTTTGAGGATTTGCACATAACCTTTGGGTACAATTTTTTTCCAGTGTCCCAGTTGATCATAAATGAGACACCAATGTCTGGGTGTTTTGATGATGGACCCCTAGGAGGAGGCAATGAGAGTGGCCCAGGTATTGTTTTAGGTTTCTGGCCTTAAAGCTGTTACAAATGTGAGGACACTAACTTGGCACACTTTTGTTTACAGTCTTATTCCAAGATCCTTTCAAAGTGCTCAGCTATTGTCACAAGTTCAGTCAGACCTGTGGCTTCCCATCCTATTTTCTGCCTTGTAATCAATTCACTAATCTCAGGAGTAATACATTTACAAATAAGGCAGCTATAGCAGGTTGGGTAGCTTCATCTATTATATAGAAACCAGAACGCTGAAAGAAGCTTCAGACAAGCTTTAAAGTCTGCCACAGATTCAGCTTTCTTTTGCTTGCAGGTTTGAATAATAGACCATTCGGTGAAGGCAGGGAAGATTCTTCTAGGAATAGCTTTTGAATTATCTGCTGTTATTTCACAAGCTTTTTCTGATCCATAAGGAGATTACGTTGTAGATTGAGAATCTTGAATATCATTTTTGGGCCTCACTGTGTGCACAAGCTGGTAAAACTATGGCGCCTAGAATCATGGGCCTGATGAGGACTCTATAAATTCTTCAGAAAACTTTTGGAGAACCTGTCTGGGTTTAGGAAATTCATTATGGCCTTTGGTTCACTCTTTGACCAAGGAGGGAAGATACCTGGAAAGGATGACCAGTAGTCTCGGTGGTCTTATTTTAAAAGATAACGGTTTAGTAGTCTCTTCAAAGTGGAATAGCAATTCAGATAAAGGATTAGTAGACTGTGAGTGCTCAGGTACAAGGCACCTCAGTCTTATAGTCTTTGTTTTCAGGGATCTCTTGTATCTTTAATTTTTCATTAGCCTTTTGCAATGAAGCTATTTTTTGCATCTTGAAGCCATTTGGAGGCTTCTACATGCCAATTAAAATAGGTACTCCATTCTATTTGTTTGTTTGATTTGGGAACCCTTGCTTTCAAGCGCACTTCTTAAATGAATAACCTAACTGGAATGTTCTCCACAATGGTCATTAGAATTCTAGGTGTCTTGGGGCACCTGGGTGGCTCAGTCATTAAGCATCTGCCTTTGGCTCAGGTCTGATCCCAGGTCCTGGGATCAAGCCCCGCATTGGGCTCTCTGCTACACTGGGAGCCTGCTTCTTCTTCTCCCACTCCCCCTGCTTATGTTCCCTCTCTCACTGGCTGTCTCTCTCTGTCAAATAAATAAATAAATAAAATCTTTAAAAAAAAGAATTCTAGGTGTCTTTAGTAAGATTTTGCTATTTTTGTAGAAATCTGCAGCTTACAGGACCACAGTAAAATAAGCAGGTGTGCTGAAAGGTGGAGCACTCAACTCTTCAGAATTTGAGGATCCATTTCTTTAGTTAAGTCTTGGGTCTCTTGGAGCCAAATTGATACCTAATTTGGATGGGTTGGGTATTTTATGGCGGTGTCTTGTAAAACACAGACATTTTTTTGAGGTTGGCTGATGACCCAGTGTCAATCTAACCCATTCAGTGACCAATTTATCCAGCACAGGAGTCTCACATTTAGGTGGCCAGTGCACTAAGTACTCAACCTGTGCCCACCAATTTTGCAGTTTTGGCTTCCAAGATTCCCACTAACAATAGAACTATTGTTCTATCTTTACCTTATGTACACAATTCCTGAAATCAACAATAACCAAGGAAATAAAACTGTGTATATCAGCAGTAACCAAAGAAATGGTACTATAGACTAACCAAGGGCTAAGGACTAGTGCATTGTTGGAGCCTCCTGTCAGTCTAGACCAGCCCGTTAACCCAAGACTGGAAAACCATTAAGAGTAGAGAGCTCCAACACAAGAGGAGCAGAACTCAGATCTAGGAGAAAGTCACCCATGGCCTTTGGAAATAGCAAGAAAGATGGAGAAGCGTTCAGCAGTCACCAAAGTTTCTGTCTCCCATTCTCCACATGGCCATGAGTAGTCTTCTTTGGATTCCATCTTCATTGCCAAAACGTTTAAGAACAAAATTTGGGGTGCCAGGCTGGCTCAGTTGAAAGAGCATGTGACTCTTGATTTGGGGTCCTGACTGCAAGCCCCACATTGGGTGTAGAGAAGACTAAAGTAATATAATAATTTAATAAGCTTTAAAAGAACAAAATTCAACTTAGTAAATTTTAAACATCTTACTGGCTTTTGTTCAGCAATTCATGAATTAGCATCCAACCTAGCACATAGAAAACAACTCTGAAAAGTTATACAAGGCAAGAGATTTCATAGGCAGAAGGAAGCAGGAAAAAGTAAGTTATACTAGACAAAAAGGGAATTTGGTTGTCCCAAGATTATTTTCCTTTTAGGGGATTGCAGGGATTTAAAAGACAGATTACCTAGCTAATGCTAATCAGGAAACTCCTCATTGACTAATTTAAGATTCCAATTCTCAGACAGCCAAAACTGTAATTAAGTTTGGTTTTGTGAGTGGGGCTTAGCATAAGCAACTCCATTTGGGCTCTGTTGTCTTGTCTTTAACACTTCTATAGGTGACTTCTAGCGAGGCTCACCTACTAGATGAACATGGGTGTCATTTGCCAATAGACAGAATCCTGGGGGAATACGTTTGTGGGTGGAGTGGCCACTTGAGGAAGAGCTGAAACAACATCAGCCCACTGCCCAGCCTCTGCTGGAGCAAATGCTTTTTATCAACAGCACTAGAGAACCTGGAGGATATGGAGCCAATGTCATAAAGACCATCTACTGCCATTGGAAGACCTACTACAAGCTCCTGTGCCAAGGGGCGAGGTGGCTGTCCTGGTTGTCCTCTGGTATATGCTTTCTAGTGGTAGGCCTCAGCATGCTGCCACTTGATCTTTGGTAGGAGGGATATACATGTCCATTCCACCCATCTGAACCACTCAGGTTTCTTTTCAATGCCCCAGTCACCAAGGATGGCAACAGAGAATGGTTTCAGGTACCAGAGAAAATGTGATGAAGTAGAAGAGAAACAGATGGCATGTTCAGAGTAAATGAGGAGAGCTCAAAGGTGATTTACAAAAGGTGGATGGGTTAAGGAAAGTTGACATGGGTGGTACAAAACTCCAGAGCTAGCAATATTTGAAAGCTATTAACACTTCTAGGAACAGGCTAACTGACAGAAGCTGCGGCCTTCAGTTGAGGGGCACAGCCAACCCATGATTGAGTGCAGAGGGAAGTAGGAGAATAAGTATCCTGGACCTGACTCTCCTTCTGATCACCTGCCAGAGCCTGACACTGGTGTAACTCAACTGGAAGCTGGAGGGCAGTCCAAGGTCAACTTCCTATGTCTTGGGACAGGGTTGAGAAGGACCAAGAATGAATATAGAGGGGCAACTGGAAAATATCTGTGCACTAAAACTGCAGTAGGTGACTGATGTCAGCCTCCTGTAACCATCTCAAGAGATCTCAAGGAGAAATCAAGAACAGGAAGAACCAGAAAAACCAGTTAAGCAGAGGCATACAAGCAATAATTTTAAACAATCAGATACGATAGAAACAAAGTATTAAGATGACCTAAGGGCCTTTCTCGTGTCTATGTAGAAATCAGTAAACCTTAATTCTTACAACTGCAGTATATTACACCTTGTGAACCACAAGTATTTGGAGGACTGTTTGCAAACATATATATCCCTTTCTCTTTTTTGTATATTATATCCTCCATAGCTAACAAGTTTAGAGCAGTTCTTCAGAGCAATCTGAAAGACCATTTCCCAGCCTAGAGCCCACAGTAAAACAATGACTAAAGCCTTTACTAACCAACTTTGAGGTTGACTTTCATTCAGCCAACATATCCAACACAACCAAAAAGAAAATGGGAACCACTTACCACTTGTCAATGCCTAATTTCTTCATTACTTTCCTTTTGAAATAATGATCTTCTATAACTTGACTCCATGAGGCATGGTGCTACGAGGTGGGGGCATATTGAACATTTATAACCATCCATGGGAAAACGGAGTTTCGTCTGTTTGAGAATAAAATGTTTCCATCATAGAGGAGCTTGAGCAGATTCTCTGTGTTTGGGTGTGCTTACTAGATGTTTCTCAACATGACTAGGCAGTCAGCATGGATAGCACCCAGATTGATGTGGTAGAACCGATCCATCAGACGGGCCCTGCCAGCATTGCAAAGCTGGCAGCAGCCACTAGGAAAGCAGCTCTGTTTTGAGGTCCTGCACAACTTTTTTTTTTAAAGATTTTATTTATTTATTTGAGAGAGAGTTGAGAGAGAGAGAGAGCATGAGTGGTGTGGGGAGGGGGAGAAAGAGAGAGAGAAGCAGATTCCCTGACTCCTCACTGAGCAAGGAGCCAGATGTGTGACTCAATCCCAGAACCCCGGGATCATGACCTCAGCCGAAGGCAGATGCTTAACCGACTGAGCCACCCAGGTGCCCCCTGCACAGCTTTTGAAGCTCAGCCCACATCTGCCAATACCTGATTTCTCTAAGAGCCACATCACAGAGCCTGTACCAGTGAGGTTTCTGCCCTCCTCTGGTCAGAGGCCTATTCTTGTGAGCTCTATTTCCCGAGTGCTTTACCTCCCTACAGATTGGGCTGGTGTGATTGGTATAAACTCCAGGCAGAGCTTCTCCAATTTTAATGTGCATATGAATAAAAATCACTTGGGGGTTTAAACGGTTAAACTGTAGATTCTAACTCCGGACTTCTGAGAGGGGCCAGAGGGTATTTCTGACAAAGTCCCAGGTGTGCCCTTGTTGTGTTCCTGTACCAGGCTTTGAGTAGTAAAGCACTGTGAATGTCCATCCCTGGCTCCTAACTTCCTGCACGTGATAACCCCCCTGAAGAGCTTTTAAAGAAACTGCATCACATATCAATTAAATCCACAATTTACCGGTGGGACTTAGGGATTCCTAGTGCTTTAACTCTCTAGGTTGTTGCAATATGTAGCCAAGGTTGAAAACCTAGGAGCTTAGGATTCTTCATTTTACTCTGACTCCCTGCAGTATGCAAAAGCCACATGCTGAAGGTTTTTTTTATTAGTTTGCTTATTTCCAAGTTAAAATGTATCAGCTTTTTGCATCTAAAAAGAAGAGGTGAATTCCACTCCCCCCGCCATTTTTTCCCTCCTGTTTGCAATGTGGAACAAAGAGATTTGGGGGTGGGGTCTGTAATGTGACCAGAGAAAAAAGAGAAAAGACTGTAAAAATGAGAATCAGCTGTGGTCAAGTGACAGCATGTAAATTGTCCTGCTGGGATTTTCACTCCTTTTCTGTCCACAAATTCTGAGCCCCTTCTTTGTGGAGGAGAACAGGAAGTCAAAATGTATTTCCTCTTTTAGAATGTTATTTATTTATTTATTTATTTATTTATTTATTTGAAGCAAGCTCATAGCAGAGGAGCCTGATGTGGGGCTCAATCCCATAACGCCGGGATCACGCCCTGAGCCAAAGGCAGACCCTTAACCGCTGTGCCACCCAGGCGCCCCTAGAATGTGATCTTTTAAATGAATTTTTAAATGAATTTTAAATTTATACTTGGAAAGTACTGATACTTTAAATAGTAAAAAAAGGATTTTAAATGGAATTCAGCTTCCCCTCCCATTGGAACCCCCTCCATCTCCAACCTCTAACCCCTCTCCCATAGTTCTGCAAAAAGAGTACACTTTGCCTAGCAGGAGTGGAAAGAAAGGGTCAGTAAACCAAGAAGGGTTTCATGGGAGTTTAAACTCTATTGCTGATAAGTAGAGGGTCTGTCTGTCTTTGGGTCAGGCCACAGCCATGGGGAAGAGAGATTAAGGAAACTATTATATCTCAAGTACTCAGAACAGGATTTAGTAGATAGCAGGTGCTCAGTTAATATTTGTTGAATAAATAAATGAATATTCTCTAAACCTAAGCCAGGTTCTTAGGCTTTCTCTCTCTCTCTCTTTTTTTAATTTGTGAGAACGGTTTATTCAGGAGATAGGGTTCTTTTTTTTAATAATATTTTTTTATTATGTTATGTTAGTCACCTATGGTACATCCCTGGTTTTTGATGTAAAGTTTGATGATTCATTAGTTGCATATAACACCCAGTGCATCATGCAATACGTGCCCTCCTTACTACCCATTGCCAGCCTATCCCATTCCCACACCCCCTCCCCTCTGAAGCCCTCAGTTTGTTTCTCAGAGTCCATACTCTCATGCTTCATTCCCCCTTCTGATTACCCCCTTTCTTTATCCCTTTCTTCTCCTACCGATATTCCTAGTTCTTATGTTCCATAGATGAGAGAAACCATATGATAATTGTCTTTCTCTGCTTGACTTATTTCACTTAGCATTTTCTCCTCCAGTGCCGTACATGTGGCAGCAAATGTTGACAAATCGTTCTTTCTGATAGCTGAGTAATATTCCATTGTATATATGGACCACAGCTTCTTAATCCAGTCATCTGTTGAAGGGCATCTCGGCTCCTTCCATGATTTGGCTATTGTGGACAATGCAGCTATGAACATTGGGGTGCATATGGCCCTTCTCTTTACTACGTCTGTATCTTTGGGGTAAACACCCAGTAGTGCAATGGCTGGGACATAGGGTAGCTCAATTTTTAAATTTTTAAGGTACCTCCACACTGTTTTCCAGAGCTGCTGTACCAATTTGCATTCCAAACAAAAATGTAGGAGGGAACCCCTTTCTCCACATCCTCTCCAACAATTGTTGTTTCTTGCCTTGTCTATCTTTGCCATTCTAACTGGCGTAAGGTGGTATCTCAGTGTGGTTTTGATTTGAATTTCCCTGATGGCTAATGATTTTGAACATTTTTTCATGTGTCTGTTAGCCATTTGTATGTCTTCATTGGAAAAGTGTCTGTTCATATCTTCTGCCCATTTTATGATTTGTTTATTTGTTTCTCGTGTATTGAGTTTGAGAAGTTCTTTGTAGATCTTGGATACCAGTCCTTTATCTGTAGTGCCCTTTGCAAATATATTCTCCCATTCCGTGGACTGCCTCTTAGTTTTCTTGACTGTTTCCTTGGCTGTGCAGAAGCTTTTTATCCTTATAAAGTCCCATAAGTTCATTTTATCTTTTGTTTCTCTTGCCTTTGGAGATGTGTCGTGAAAAGGGTTGCTCTGGCCGATGTCACAGAAGTTGTTGCCTATGTTTTCCTCTAGAATTTTGATGGATTCCTCTCTCACATTGAGGTCTTTCATCCATTTGGAGTTTATTTTTGTGTATGGTGTGAGAGAGTGGTCAAATTTCATTCTTTTGCATGTAGCTGTCCAATTTTCCCAGCACTGTTTATTGAAGAGACTGTCTTCTTTCCACTGCATGTTTTTTCCTGCTTTATCAAAGATTAGTTGCCCAAGGAGCTGAGGGTCCATTTCTGGGTTCTCTATTCTGTTCCATTGGTCTATGTGTCTGTATTTGTGCCAGTACCATGCTGTCTTTGTGAACACAGCTTTGTAGTACAGCTCGAAATCTGGCATTGTGATGCCCCCAGCTTTGTTTTTCCTTTTCAACAGTTCCTTGGTGATTCGGGGCCTTTTCTGGTTCCATACAAATTTAAGGACTATTTGTTCCAGTTCCTTGAAAAAATGTTATCGGTATTTTGATAGGGATAGCATTGAAAGTGTAGATTGCTCTGGGTAGCATGGACATTTTAACTATGTTAATAATTCCAATCCATGAGCATGGAACATTTTTCCATCTTTTTGTGTCTTCCTCAATGTCTCTCAAGAGTGATTTATAGTTTCTAGAACATAGATCCTTTAAGTCTCTGGTTAAGTTAATTCCAAGGTAATGTATGGGTTTTAGTGCTATTGTAAATGGGATGGATTCCCTAATTTCTCTTTCTTCAGTCTCATTGTTCAAGTATAGAAATGCAACTGATTTCTGAGCATTGATTTTTTATCCCGCCACATTACTGAATTGCTCGGGGATGTCGATGATTCTGACATTGGATTGTTTCATTGAGTCAGTGATCTCCCGTAACCTACATTCATGGGTGTGGATTTTTTTAAGTCCATCTTCTATTTTCGCTTTTTCTTCTACTAACCCATCCCCCAATTTGCTAATACGTTCTTCTGCCTCAGTGACCCTGGCCGTCAGAGCCTCTAGTTTTGACTGCATTTGGCTCATAGAATTTTTAATTTCTGCCAGATTCACTCTCATTTCTGCCCTTAGAGATTCTATATTCTCATTAACATTTTCGTTAATACTTTTTTCAAGTCTACACATCATCTTGACCATTGTTACTCTGAATTCCATTTCTGATAATTTGGTTATATCCATATCCATTAGGTCTGTGGCAGAGGCCACAGACTCATTGTCTTTTATTTGCTGGAGGGGATTTCTCCTTCTCGTCATTCTGAAGAGGAGAGGTTGCGGGGTTGCCCAGAACCCAAATTATTGACCAGGACCCAGGCACTGTGCTCTTGTCTTATAGGGACCTTAGGGATGTGGGATCCTTCATTTTTCAGCTTGCCTTCTGGGGGAGGGGCCTGCCACACTGATGTTCGGGCAACCCTGCTTGGGTAGGGTCTCCCTATCCCCTGTAACAGGGAATGGGGATGGGCATGGGCACAATGTGAGCTGGTATTTCCAGGCTTTTGTTCTCTGGTGCCTTTCCCTGGCAGTTTTCTGTAGCTCTTCTGAGAGTCAGAGCGGCAGTGGCCGAATCCTAGCCTCTGACTCAGAACAGAGAGATCGCAGTCTGCTCTCCACTGAGCTCTTCTGGCCTCTTTAACTCTGTTTCTGTTGGTGCTGCTACCCTGCAGCATCCGGTTGTGCACCCCAAAGCCGGCATCCCAGCCCTCACTTCCAGGGCTGGCACGTCTCTGTCCTTTGTGTTTCTAACACCGCCAGCTGCCAGCCATCAGCTGCCCCTGTCTGTGCTCCCGAGCTCCCGGTCTCAGTCCGGTTTCAGTGCAGTCTTAGTCCAGTTTGAGTGAGCACTCTGGAGCTCTGGTTTTCATTTTGGACGTGCGCATTTCCAGGCTCATGATCTCAGTCTGTTCTCTCGCGGGTGCCGGGCCACGAGTCTGGCCTGCTTCCCACTGTAGATGGCTACCGCTTCTCAACACCCGGGCACAGAGGCTCCCTCCCCCTTTCCTTTATCTTCTGATATTTGTGAGCAGATTCACAGCTCCCTGCTTCCTACCTCAATATTCAGTGCCGGAGATGTTTGCTTTCAATACTGTATCCTTGGATCTATATTTGCAAATCGCACTATGACGTGACATGGCGAAGGTTTGTCGAGGTTGAGCTTGCCTCTTGGACACCAGTGCTTGTTTCCCTTGATAGATTAGGTAAGTTTTCAGCTACAATTTGTTCAAATATCTCTTCTCAACCTCGCTCTTTCTCCACCCCCTCGGGGATGTTTGTTTGTAGAGATCCAGATGTATCTTCCTGCGTCTCAGGCTGATTTTGTGGGTTTTCAGGATGGTCTGGTCCCTGTCCAACTCAACTCAGGGGACCAGCTGAAAAAGGGATCCCCTACTCCTCTGCCTACTTAACTCCCTGCTCAGTTGTATTTCTATACACGAACAATGAGACTGAAGAAAGAGAAATTAGGGAAACCATTACATTTACAATAGCACCAAAAATCTACGTTATCTCAGAATTAACTTATTCAGAGACATAAAAGATCTATAGTCTAGAAATTACAGATCACTCTTGAAAGACATTGAGGAAGACCCAAAAAGATGGAAAAATATTCCATTCTCATGGATCAGAAGAATTAACATAGTTAAAACGTCTATGCTACCCAGAGCAATCTACTTTTTGTATGACATGTCGATCAAAATACCAATAACATTTTTCAAAGAGCTGGAACGAACAGCCCTTAAATTTGTGTGGTACCAGAAAAGGGCCTGAATTGCCAAGGAATTGTTGAAAAGGAAAAACAAACCTGGGGCATCATGGTGCCGGATTTCAAGCTATACTACAAAGCTGTGATCACAAAGACAGCATGGTACTGGCACAAAAACAGACACATAGACCAATGGAACAGAACAGAGAACCGAGAAATGGACCCTCGGCTCTTTGGGCAACTAACCTTTGACAAAGCAGGAAAAAACATCCAGTGGAAAAAAGATANAAAGACAGTCTCTTCAATAAATGGTGCTGGGAAAATTGGACAGCTACATGCAAAAGAATGAAACTTGACCACTCTCTCACACCATACACAAAAATAAACTCCAAATGGATGAAAGACCTCGATGTGAGACAGGAATCCATCAAAACCCTAGAGGAGAGCACAGGCAGCAACCTCTACGACATCGGCCACAGCAACCTTTTTCATGACACATCTCCAAAGGCAAGAAAACAAAAGATAAAATGAACTTGTGGGACTTTATCAAGATAAAAAGCTTCTGCACAGCCAAGGAAACAGTCAAGAAAACTAAGAGGCACCCCAGGGAATGGGAGAATATATTTGCAAATGACACTACAGATAAAAGACTGGTATCCAAGATCTACAAAGAACTTTTCAAACTCAATACACGGGAAATAATCAAATCAAAAAATAGGCAGAAGATATGAACAGACATTTTTCCAATGAAGACATACAAATGGCTAACAGGCACATGAATAATGTTCAATATCATTAGCCATCAGGGAAATTCAAATCAAAACCACATTGAGATACCACCTTACACCAGTTAGAACGGCAAAAATTGGCAAGGCAAGAAACAACAAATTTTGGAGAGGATGTGGAGAAAGGGGATCCCTCTTACACTGTTGGCGGGAATGCAATTTGGCACAGCCACTTTGGAAAACAGTGTGGACGTCCCTTATAAAGTTAAAAATTGACCTACCCTATGACTCAGCAATTGCACTACTGGGTATTTACCCCAAAGATAGAGACGTAGTGAAGAGAAGGGCCATATGCACCCCAATGTTCATAGCAGCATTGTCCACAATAGCTAAATCGTGGAAGGAGCCAAGATGCCCTTCAACAGATGACTGGATTAAGAAGATGTGGTCCATATATACAATGGAATATTACTCAGCCATCAGAAAGAACGATTACACAATGTTTGCAGCAACATGGACAGGATTGGAGATTATGCTAAGTGAAATAAGTCAAGCAGAGAAAGACAATTATCATATGGTTTCACTCATTTATGGAACATAAGAAAAAGCAGGGAGATCGGTAGAAGGAAGGGAAGAATGAAGAGGGGGTAAACAGAAGGGGGAATGAGTCATGAGAGACTGTGGACTCTGTGAAACAAACTGAGGGCTTCAGGGGTGAGGGGGTGGGGGAATGGGATAGGCCTCTGATGGGTATTAAGGAGGACACATATTGCATGGTGCACTGGGTGTTATACACAAATAATGAATCATGGAACTGATCAAAAAATAAGGATATACTGTATGGTGACTAACATAACATAATAAAAAATTATTATAAAAAAAAAAGATGGTGGAGAGATTGGAGTGATGCTGCCACAAACCAAGGAACACCTAGGCCTTCAAAAGCTGAAAGAGGCAAAGAAGAATCCCTGAAAATGTTAGTAACAATGAAGGGATAAATTGTTCACTAGCCAAAAGTATATAGAGTCCCCAGAAGTCATCCAAGAATAGCAGTTTCATAGAAATGAGTTGACTTTCTACTTACAAAAAAAAAAGTCTGATTCCATTCTTATAAAATTAAAAAATAAAATTAAATAATATGACATTTAGGCACATGTAATAAAAAAAACCCATCACTTACTAAACAAGAACATGTATAAATGCAGGATAGTGGTTATATATGATGTGCGTGTTCGAATAAGGGCGCCTGGAGGCTGGAGACTTACACTGGTAACATAGTTTTCCTTCATTTTGATAGTGCTTAAAATGGATGTTTTATTATACTAATAATTGTATATTCAGATTATATACATTTTTTGTATATATAAAATGTTTAACAACGATTTTCAAGAATACAAAATAAACATGCTTTTGCCTTAAATATTCCAAAAATAATAATAATAATTCTTGAAGAGGTGGTTTAGTGGAAATGAACACCTTTAGTTTTTGTTTGTCTGGGAAAGTCTTTATCTTTCCATCTATTCTGAATGATAACCTTGCTGGATAGAGTATCTTGGCTTCTCATTTGGCACTTTGACTATATCATGCCATTCTCTTCCGTCTTGTAGTTTCTGTTGAAAAATCTCTTGCTAGCCTTATGGGTTTTCCCTTGTCAGTTAAAAACTTCTTTTGTCTTGCTGCTTTTAACATTTTGTATCACCAGATTTTGCCGTTAATTACAATATGTCTTGGTGTTGGTCTGCTTTTGTTGATTCTGTTGGGGGGTTCTCTGTGCCTCCTTCCCCAGATTAGGGAATTTTTCTGCTACTATTTCTTCAAGTCAATTTTCTGCCCCATTTCTCTTTCTTCCTCTGGGACTCCTGTAGTACAAATGTTATTATGTTTGATGGAATCACTGAATTCCCAAGTCTATCCTTGTTTTGCATAATTCTTTTTGTTCAGCTTGATTATTTTCTGTCTTCCAGGTCACTAATTTGTTCCTGTTTCTTCTATCCTGCTGTTCATTCCATCAAGAGTGTTTCTCATTTAATTTATTGTGCTCTTCAACTTGACTATGTTGTTATTTGTCTTAATGGCCTCATTCATGTCTTTCGCTCCTCTCAAGTCTAGTGAGTATCCTTATGATCATTGCTTTAAATTCTCTATTAGGCATGTTACTTATAACTGTTTTGCCTAGATCTCTGGCTGTGGCCTTTTCCTGTTCTTTCACTTGGGATAAATCTGTCTACTCATTTTGTGTCTCTCTGTATCTGTTCTGTTTCTCTGTGTTAAGAAAGTCAACTGTGTCTTCTGCTCTTCAAAGTAATGACTTTATGAAGAAGAATTCCTGAAGTGTCCTCTAGTACAGTGTCACATTCACCAGAACCTGGCACTTTAGGAGAGTGTCCTATTTGTATTGCTTACACCCTACTGTTGTGTGTCACTTTTCCTTTCAGTGCATTCATCTGCACTGACTCAGCCTGTTGTGGGCTGTGGTTGCTCTCTGTGGTGTTAGTGGAACCCAGGCAAGCCAGCTGTGGCTAGGGGTGGGGTGTGTGCCCGCCGGGGACCTTGTCGGGCAGGGTGGTGTTAGCAAAACTTGTAGTGGGCCACTAGTCTTTTGCAGGATCCCCTGGTGCTTCTGTGGCTAGGGATGTACAGCTGGATGTGCTGTGGTGGTTGGCCCTGATGCAGTGGTTAGGCTAGGCAGAAGCTGTGTACCTGGTGGTTGTGCAAGGTGTGCAACTGCAACTAGGGACACACAACTGCAACTGGGGCATGCAACTGGGTGTGGTATAGGATTTTGCCTGGTGGTGCACAGCCAATCACACAGGCACAGCATGTGATTGTGGCTGGGGACATGCAGCTGGGCGAAACCCATGAGGGTGGCTGGTGGCACACAGCTGTGCACAGCATGTCAGATATGCATGGCACAAATGGCAGCTATGCAGCTGTTGGCTTGGTGCCCACACAGCTTTAACAAAATTTGCTGAGTCCATGACTGAGGCTAGCAGGTTAGGTAGCAAATGTCTATGCCACCCCACCTCCCCCAGGTGTCCCTGTGCTTATACTGGGGGTAGTGGAGGAAAATGACACCTGTCAGGTCGTCTTCATAGTCCCCCAAACACTCTGAAGTCAGTATGAACAGATCTGTCTCCTGTTTGCCACTGGTGTTGTATAAACTGCTTTTATGTTCCTCTCTGCACAGTCTGCTGTCTCTTTAAGGGCAGCAACCCAGCTATCACTTGGCCTCCCAGCTTGCCCAGTATTTAATCAGCTTACCTCCAAAGCTCCACATTCCAAGTCTCACTGGTTTTACAAACACAAAATTCAGTACTTCTGGTTTTTAAAGCCAAATGCTATGGGGATTAGTCTTTCCCATGTGAGCTCCCTGGTACAAGGGCCCATTTCTCTGCCCTCTATGTGTGTGCAGTTCCCTCCCTCCTGCAGGTAGGCTCCACCCACCTTTCTGACCATCCTAAACTTCCAGATGCAGCTTCTCTATTTTTAGTTGTGGAGTGTGTTCCACTAGCCTTCAGATTGCTCTCTAGTTTACTGACTCGGATGTCAATAGTATCTAGTTGAAAATGTGGTGAGTTTAGGGTCCTCCTACTCTGCCTCCTTCCCAAGCTCCCTGGTTACTATATCAACATATGATTGATTGCCTCATTACATTACATGTTTCCTCTTTGTTCCAGGAATTATGTAGACAGATAGATATGACTCAGTTATCATTTCTAGATATCCTCCTGTCTTCCCAGATTTACTTCGATTTTCTAGTTCTTTCTACCTTAAGGTGCCAGTACCATCCAGATCCTTCTTAACAAACTTTTCTCAAGAATTCCAACAGCCTACAGTGTCCTGGTGGCCACACTCATAACCACTCCCTCAGGCCTTCATAGATGGGGAAGCCCAGGTGGGGAACCCTAACAGATGCTGGATCACCTTGCCTGGCTTTGATTAACAAGAGAGATATACCCATTTTTATAAAATTCTAGAAAATGCAAACAAATCTACAGTGACAAAAAGCAGATCAGTAGTTGCCTGGGACTGGGGCCAGTGCAGGAATGCACTACAAGAGGACTCTTTGGGGATGATGAAATGTTCTGTATTTTGATCAGGGAGATGGTTTCCTGCATGGAGCTATCGATCAAAACTCATTCAATCATATACTTTAAATAGATGCAATTCTCACACATATTTCATGACTCAATAAACTTGATTTTTAGAATGCAAGAAAATATGTTGCCCACTATTCAAAAAAAATTTTTTTAAACAGTTTTGCTCAAGTAATCAAATCAAAAAATGAGCAGAAGATATGAACAGACACTTTTCCAATGAAGACATACAAATGGCTAACAGACACATAAAGAATGTTCGAAATCATTAGCCATCAGGGAAATTCAAATCAAAACCACAGTGAGATACCACCTTACGCCAGTTAGAATGGCAAAAATTGAAAAGGCAAGAATCAACAAATGTTGGAGAGGATGTGGAATAAGGGGAACCTTCTTACGCTGTTGGTGAGAATGCAAGTTGGTAAAGCCACTTTGGAAAACAGGGTGCAGGTCCCTCAAAAGTTTAAAAATTGAGCTCCCCTATGACCCAGCAATTGCACTACTGGGTATTTACCCCAAAGATACAGACGTAGTGAAGAGAAGGACCATATGCACCCCGATGTTCATAGCAGCATTGTCCATAATAGCTAAACTGTGGAAGGAGCCTAGATGCCCTTCAACAGATGACTGGATAAAGATGATGTGGTCCATATATACAATGGAATATTACTCAGCCATCAGAAAGAACGATTACACACCATTTGCAGCAACATGGATGCGACTGGAGATTATGCTAAGTGAAATAAGTCAAGCAGAGAAAGTCAATTATCATACGGTTTCACTCATTTATGGAACATAAGGAATAGCAGGGAGATTGGCAGGAGAAGGAAGGGAAGAATGGGGGTAAACAGAAGGGGTAATGAACCATGAGAGACTATGGACTCTGGGAAACAAACTGAGGGTTTTCAGAGTGGGGGGGGGATTGGGCTAGGCTGGTGATGGGTATTAAGGAGGGCACGTATTGCTTGGAGCAGTGGGTGTTATAGACAAACAATGAATCATGGAACACTACATCAAAAACTAATGATGTACTCTATGATGACTAACATAACATTAAAAAAAAAAAAAGAATCTGGAAATACATACACAACAGTAGATGATTTAGAGTCCAGCCCCACCTTTCTGGGGTGGTTTTTAATCTTACAGTGAGGTATAATGGCAAAACAGAAGTCTCTAAGGAAATGTGGTTTTTGTTTGTTTTTTTGGTTGGAACAATTTTTCCTGTTTAAACCCTCTTTAATAGATTTCTAAAATACAAAAGTAAAGCATAAAAAATAGTTTTGCTAACACACAACTTAAGTGAATATGGACTACAAATGAAGAGAATACTAGCCATTATTTATTGTATACTTAGAAAAACTAGGAAATGAAACTAAAAAACTATTAAAACTAATTTAGCAAGGCAATTGGATCCAGATAAAATTTTTAAAAGTCAATACTTTTTAAAAATGCTAGCAATAACCAATAGAAATTGAGGTGTGGCTTTCATATATAGCCCATTTTCTTCCATGCAAGAGCCTGAGTACTTTTCAGGGAAGTAAGGACGTCCATTCCTACTGAACGTGTACACCAGACTGGTTGTGGGGGGTAATATACTTATGAATAGTGCTGGCTCTTCCCCTCCAGACTCATGGTGGTAAGAGGATAAGAAAACAACAAACAGAAGGTAAAATTATAGCATACAAAAGGCAAGGGGTTCTACTGAAGACATGACAGGTAATGTGCAACTCACAGTGCAGGCATAGGCCAATGGGCTTGGGCTCCTTCTCAGGATCTGGGTGCTCCCAAGATAAAACCCTTTAAAGGAGGTCCTATCTGCAGATTTTGTAAAGGAAAAGGGTAACAAACCGCAAAAATACATCTGAAAACAGAAATTTAACTTAGAACACTTACTTAACAATGGCAAATTTCTAGCTGTATCCTTGGTTCAATAGTTTTTACAGACCTCCCCAGTAACATTCTAATATTTTCTGAGATGCCTCTCCCCCAAATCACATCTAATTCTTATTTTTTTGAGCCTCAATTCTCTTCCCTTTCCTCCCCATTTTCTCAGATATAAATCAAAGCTCACAATAATCTCTCCCCTCCAGGTTATATAATCTGACACTGCCCCTCTAACCTCCTTCTCTTCCACATTGTCAATCCCACTGTCCTGCTAAGAGAAAAGGGGCACACACCAGAGGCAAAAGCTCCCAACTCTGGGGCACTCCTGCAACGGTGGAAGGGACAAGGTATTTAAGCTAATGTCTCATAGAAGATGGCCCAGAAGATAATTACAATAATTAAGCATACTCCTCTCACCTTGATATTAGATGGCAGTTATAGGTACATTGAACTACATGGAAAGGAAATCAGAGTCACTGTGAGTTCCAATCACAGAAAGAAGGGAAAAGTACTATCAGTGGAATAACTGCTGACTCCAAAACCTAGACACACACACGCATGGACGCATGCTCAAGCACAAATCGTCAGTTCTCTGAGGCTGAGGTAACAGCACTAAAACTCCCAGAGGTATATATAGAAGATATGAATGAGGCCTTTATCTGTGGTATCCAATGATATCCATCTTTAAAAGTCTTCGGTCCAGTGGTAGATGGGGAGTTCACGCCCAGTTTAAGAATGGTTGAATTGGAAAGGTGAGTTTTAAAAAATTATTTATTAATAATTAGCATATAAAATGATTATCTATATGCTAAAAGAAATAAGATACCCAAACTCAAAAAGCCTACATTAAGTTGGTATGAAAGTATACACCTATGCCTTGACAACTGTTCTGAATGCAATAATAAAAACTGCAAATTGTAGTACAGACTAATTTGGAGCATTGAGATCAAATGAACAGAAGTTCAGGAGGAAGAACAAAGCATTTCAAGAAGAAAGTTTGAAATGAGCTGGATCATAAAGGATCTGAGGGACAAAGATTAGCAAACAGGAAGAAGAAAAGGTTTTCTAGATAGGGAATACAAATGATGAGGATCTAGATTATAATAGAACTTTTTAAAAGGCCACATCCAAGATAGGAAAGAATCAGAGCATTGGAGAATGACTTTATGCAAATGTGAAATTGATTAGCTGGAAAGGAAGGAAGCATATAATTACTGTCCTTGAAAAGCACACAATTCGATTACGGGATTCATAACTAAAACCAGAGATACATTTTTAAACAAAAAAGAGAAAGAGAAGGAAGGGAGGGAAGGAAAAAGTAGGGAGGGAACCTACAAGAAATGTGTAATCCTTACTTCCCTCATAGTTGGGAAGGATGGCCCTGTAACTCTCCCACCTTCATGACCCAGCAGAAAGAATGCACGGAATGGCCCTTGTTGATTACTGATTCTAAGAGGAAATCAGGGTATTTTTCATACAAGGACATATGAACACAAAATATCTTGCTCTGTCTTAGAGAAACATGTCTTAACAAACTGTGCGAGCCAGAGCTGAATGCCTCTCTCCAGTGTGAGTTCGCTGGTGGTGGTTAAAAGTGGAACGCTGACTGAAGGCTTTCCCACACTCAATA
>NW_023254499.1:0-14632 GCF_002007445.2 Ailuropoda melanoleuca | reverse complement strand
AGACAGAAAATACATAAGCAGAGCTAAGAGAAACCCAGGTTCAGGGACAGCAGCCCACCCCTTGCATGTAGGGTGCGATGTAAGTGGCGATGTGCGGGTCAAGGCTCTTAGGAAGTGGGCGTGGCTCATCCAATCTTTCCTGTCTTTCCTCTTCTGCTGGCTTCCTGCAGATGGCTGGGTGACCCCAGGGGACGGTGGAGCCACACAGAGGGAGGGGCTTGGGTCCCCGAATCACTGCCTGGAGAGAGCCACCGCAGAATAGGGATGTCCTCCTGGACTGTTACAATGAGTGAGAAATAAACCTTATTGCATTTGCATCTTTATACGTTTTGAATCTACTTCTTACAGCAGCTGGTGTTACCCTAAGTCATTGATGCCTTGAAGTATGGCCCCACCATGACAGAATTCTAACCTATGTGGTATCAGCTTAGCACTTGGGCAGGTTACAAGGAAATATTGGAGCTGGAAAATAGATATCCACATTACAAATGGCAATATACTTGTTGAAACTGTAAAAATATGGAAGACAGAGGCTGTGCCTAAGGGGAAGAGGATGGAAAAAGCTAGAATATTAGTGCAGGCTGGTTTTTGCTTGCTGTGTTTAATAAGGAGTATTAAAGAAAAAAAAAGTGAGCTCAGGCAAGAATTGGCTGGTTTGCTCCAGGGAAGAAAGCTGGACATCAGCAATGTTTGGTCTTGCAAGGTTGGAAGACCTGACTGTTTTTTGGACCCCACAGGAAGAAATAAGATCAAAAGAAGCTTTTAGAGAGGAAGGCCTATTAAAAACTCCTAGTTAAGCAAAGAGATTCCACCCTGTAGAAAGTCCAGATTAGGAATATTTCTTGCCCACCGAGGTCTGTATTTTTGGATCCTCTCAAGGTCGCTGCCTTCAGGGGCCCTTGTCATCAAGTGGGACAGGGGAGTAGCCCCTGGGAGCACTGGGGCTGCCTGTCTGTCTTCAAACACACCATGCAAACTTGGATGATGGGTAGTTCAGAGGAGGGGTGCTGGGCTGGCACCCAGGCTCAGCCCCACGTTCATATCAGATTCTCTGCCAACCTGAGTGAACATAAGCGGCTTGAGGGCAATGTGTTTGATTTACTAAAGAAACTGAACAAAAATAGACAGAAAGGCAGCAACCAAGCCAAGGGCTATAGAGCACTGCGCTCATACCCGTTATGCAGCTAATACAGAAAGGAAAACAGACGAGCACTGTACCAGAACTCGCCGTCATCCAGAGCCGTGTGACACAGGCGCTTCTGCTCAGCTGGGCCCACGGAACGCCACTCGGAGGAGCTAGGAGGGGTAAGCAAAGTCAGCTGAAACAACACTGGCCTTGGCGGGGTGGGGCGTCCCTCCAGAGAAGCCAGGGTGGTGGCTATGTGGGGAACCATCCTGGTCAGCCCAGAAACACCCCAGGGGAAAGTGTGCGTCCAAGAGCAGCCGATGGTAAAAGGTCCTCGGGATCACGTGCAGCCCCTCGGTAGGGGATTATCACGGGACCACCATAGGATGCTGAACACCAGCAAGGTAGCAGAAACTTCCAGCTGGAAGCCAGAAAGAGACTGACGTGTGCCCCGGAGCGTCTCCTGATCTCTCCTCTTCATTTGTAAGTGACGTTTCGAAAAGTGAGAATAATATCTTACGTTTGCTGGGGCTTGACATGTCACATGCTGAACGCTTTCTTTAGGTGAGATAGCCAGGAAGCCTCCAAATTCACTGTGTCTCTGTGAGCCCCACAGCCGCCTCCAGAGAGTTTCGGCTGAGTAACCAGCACCGTGGTACCCACCCGACGTGGCCACCTCATCCACAGCCTGCAGGGCTCATCCCGGGAAGGACCCAGAAGCCCCTCTCCAGGTCCTGCCTGGCCGGGGCAGAACAGAAGCACCAAGAGCCGTGACCGTCTGAGTGGCTCACAGCCTATCCCGGGCCTGCCCGGCTACAGGGCTTCCAGTACTTCCCTCATCACTGGCAGGGTCAGGAGCAGGGATCAGGATGGGGGCCTGCCCTCCATCACCCCGAGGCTCAGTGGGAGCGGGAGGCAAGCTCGCTTCCAGCCTTGACCCCAGTAAAGGCGCTTCCCTTGTTTCTCCCTCTGCATGTTTCCCAGAAGGAAAAAGTGGCCCACACGTCTACACACTGTGTTCTCTGAATGCAAGGACGCTGTAACAGCCTATGTGTGATATGCAGAGGTCTTACTAGATTTCAGTATTACTGTTCTTTCCATTTCTGCCAGGAGAGGGAGGCCGATCTCTTCCCTCCTGTGACGCGGCTCCATTTCTGCCAAAGGCCCTGGGCTCTGAGAAGGCGTAAGGCAAAGTAGGGGGAAGGTGGTGGGACAAGAGCCGTAATGGGACCACAAGCCCCCGCAGGGGTGTGTACTGCGCCCTCAGGCTGGAGTCAGCTTAACAGGGACCCAGACACACCGACGGTTGGCAACAAGGTGGCCTCGTTGTGATCTGAGGACAAACGCGGCTCAGTTTCCTTTACTCAGGCTCTAGACGTGCTGCGGGTCTCCCTGGAGTCCCATAGGCTGTGACCGGACACAGGTGGGACAGCAGTGCCCCGAGATGGCAGACTCCTGGCTGAGGGAGGAGGCAGCTTAGGGTGGCCCTGCCCAAGCACTTCGAAACGTTCCCGGGTCCTAGTCACCTGGGCCGCTTCCCAAGGGATGAGGAGGGGACACACACCTGCGAGGGAGAACTTTCTCTATAATTGGGGGGCCGAGGAGATAACCCTGGTTGCTTGCTCTGTCAGGGACGCATTTCCTGTTCCACTTTCTCTGTCTCTCTACTGGGCCGCCGGGCCTCTGGTCGATGGCCAGTGACCAATCAGAGAGAACCCTCTAGTGACCTGCTTGGCCATATTTCAGGGATTCTCACACCTCAAACACTCACGGCCACCCTCACCCCCACACATACGCTCGTGCACACATACACCCTGCCTATTGGGCTACTCGTCACTGAAGATAAAGCCTCTCACCATGTCAGGGGGAGAGGACATCTCCCCACGGGAGGGAAAGTATCCACTGACATAAATACAATAACTGGAAAGGTAAAAAAGCCATTATAAGGTGTTGAATTTTGACTGCATGGTGGGCCAGAGGGCTGAGGGAGGAAGAAGGGCAACCCCAGCAGCAGGACCGCCCCCAGAACTAGAGCCAGGAGGGAACTATGGACACAGTGCCCCTTCTTCATAGGCCTGCAGAAGCCAGCCCCGGGGCTCTGCGTCCCAGGAAGGCAGAGGTGGGACTGACCTGTCACTCCAGGACCCGGTCCACTCAACCTGGCCCCAAGGGTTCCGGACCCTGATGAGCTCCATTTTCTGGCCTCGGAAGTTTACCTAGAGGGGAGAAGCATCAGGGCCACGTGGAATGAGAAATTCATGCGTGAGCTCTGGAGCGCTTCACCTCCAGCCACGGCTGGCTCTCCCAAAATCCTCTTGACTATGACACGCAAAAGCCATGTCAAAACTCATCAATTCTTAACTAGCCCTCGGAACTTTCTTTTTTTTTTTTTTTAAGATTTTATTTATTTATTCGACAGAGATAGACAGCCAGTGAGAGAGGGAACACAAGCAGGGGGAGTGGGAGAGGAAGAAGCAGGCTCATAGCGGAAGAGCCTGATGTGGGGCTCGATCCCATAACACTGGGATCACGCCCTGAGCTGAAGGCAGACGCTTAACCGTTGTGCCACCCAGGCGCCCCAGCCCTTGGAACTTTCTAATTCCTGGTGAGCACAGCGGCTAGCATCACCAACAATGTTATATTATTCATCACCCCAGAATGGATACGTTGCATCTGGGAAATACAGTAGAATTATAAATAATAAGAAATTAGTCCATGTGAATCTTCAAATGAATGCATTTTCTCTCTGGACCGGAACTGCCCGAGAGGCAGGGGCCGAGTCTTGTTTATCGGTGTATTGTCAGCGTCTAGCACAGACAGAGGTAAAGAGCCATTTGTCCAAAGTGCTCAGGGACCTAGGCGTGAGTCTCCTTCATCCTTAATATCTTACTCATAGATGAATGAACAGTATATAGGCACACTCCGGGATTAAACAATGATAAACAAAAACCACTTCCCAGTCTTCTGAATCCAATATTCTCTCTTTTCAGGTGTCAGATGAGGATTTCTGCTGTCCGTATGGAGAACCCTTGAGCCAGTAAAGAAAGAGACTCAGCCCTGCCCCTCAGGCCCTGCCCCGGACCAGCAGAAAGGACCAGCGCATTTTAGAAAGATTTTGGACGGAAGAGAGTAGAAGTAAAAGACTTTTATTCATCAACGAACCAGAAATTTGAGCTCAAAACTTTTTATCCTCATGCATTGGGCACAAATCATACTTTTGATGTGTAAAGATTAATTTAGTATAACCTCTCCAGGGCCCGGGAAGTAGCTGGCAGCTCAGCATTCAAGATGCCCATTAAGTGAAATGTGCAAGGAAGGTAAATGCCTTCGAGGTGGAGAGAAAGGAAGAGCAATTGAGTAGGTGTGATGGAAGGTTTCTATTACCGGAAATAATATTTGGAAGATGTAACATCAAAAATCACATGCCTACTGGGGCCTCCGGGTGGCTCACTCTGTTAAGCATCGGCCTTCGACTCAGGTCATGATCTTGGGGTCCCAGGATTGAGCCCCGCATCAGGCTCCCTGCTCAGTGGGGAGCCTGCTTCTCCTTTCCCTCTGCCCCCTACCCCCGCTTGTGTTCTCTATCTCACTCACTCACTCTCTCTCTCTCTCAAATAAATAATCTTTTAAAAAAATCACATGCCTACTCAAGTGAGTGATTGGCAAGGCATTATGGACAGGGAAGGAGGGGAAAGGAGCCTATGCAAATAGCTCAATTCTAGAGAATCCCCACCCTGAATGCTCTGCTCGCAATCCCCTGGTGAGGAGAGAGGACAGGCTCCCTTCTGCACCCCTTACCCCCACTCCTCTGGACTGGGTTGCTCAAAGCGTGGGCAGCAACAGGAGAGACCAGAGGAGCTGCATTCCGTATGGACCGGGTTGGAGACTTGTCCAGTAGGAGCATGAAGTGGGCTTTTAGACTTGACTGAACTTGACCCTGAAAGAATGTGGCCCTTGGCTCCTTGTCCTCCTCTTCCATGTCATCCCCTTCCTTTCTCTTTCCCACATGTCCCTTCAGGAGCTCTTGTCCAAACCAAGCACTCCCTAGAAGTCAAAGGGGTGCTGTGTGGGGTCTAGTAGCCCCTGGGAATCAGTTCTACCCTGAACTATGGCTGCAGAGAATGGGACTTTTGATGGTTATTTTTATGTGTCAACTTGACTTGGCCACTGGTGCCCAGATATTTGCTTATACACCATTTTGGGTGTGTCTGTGAGGGCGTTTCTCGATGAGATTAGCATTTGGATTGGGAGACTGAGTAAAGCAGGGGCCCCTCCCCCATGTGGGTGGGCCTCATCTAATCAGTTGAAGGTTTGACTAGCGTTATAGAAGGTGGAGGAGGGGAGAATTCACTCTCCGTGTCTGACTGCTGAGCTTGGACTTTGGTCCTCTTCTGCTCTTAGACATTGGTTCTCCTGGTTCTCAGGCTTTTGGACTTGGACTGGAACATCCCCACCCGATTTCCTGGATTTATAGCTTACAGATGGCAGATCATAGGACTTCCCAGTCTCCACAATCATGGGAGCCAATTCCTCATTCCCTATCTAATTATCTATATCTATTTATCATCTTTTGATATCTTATTGGTTCTGTTTCTCTAGAGAACTCTAACTACTACAAGAATTAGGAAAAAAAAAAAAAGGAAAAGAAAAAACAAAGCCCAGACTCTCACACCAGCTCAACCAGGTTGGTACTGTGGTGGGATCACATGTTTCTCTCGCTCTCTCTCTCCTGTTTTGCTCTTCTGGAGTCCAACCTGTCTCCTTTAGATTGAGACCTTCTCTAAAATGTCGGAAGGTCAGTGATGCACTTAATCAGTATAAGGGACTAGCAGGGCTGAGTCTATTCCTGGACCCTGTCCACAGGGGTTCACGTTGCTTACCTGGTCAATTCCTGTCACACTGTAGGCATGGCCCTTAATGAGACCAAAAGGTGTCCGGGCTTCAGATTCTGCAGCATTTCTGATCTAAAACGTGAAAAAAAAAAGCAGCATTGGACCCATTGGGTAAGTCAAGCCTTCCCTCCCTGCCCAGACCCAGCTCCGTACCTGGCCCAGCCCCTTCCGCTCCCCCAGGTGAGAGCCATGTGCCTGACACATATCAGGTAGGTACACAGGACACCCCTAAGATGGTTAGCAGTAACATACAGCAATTCCTAGTCTCTCACCAGGGTGAGGAGATCCTCCTTCCCAGCTCAGACTCCAGGGAAAAGTTCACTTTTTTGCCCCGACACAGAGCAACTTGACCCCACCCCCCATCATGTAGCCCAGTACAAGATAGAAGTCTGATCCCGTACACCAGAGAGAGGATAAGAAGCATTCAACAGTTTCACATACAACTCTATGTCACAAACTTGGAAACACAGAGGAAAGGGATAATTTGGTAGTGAAGAAGATATTCCCAAGGTTAACCCAAGAGGAAACAGAACTTGAATGGGTTCTAAAAACTGAATGAGATAAAATTATACGTGTGCGTGTTTGCATGCATAGGGACATTAGAGAAAATAATGTTAGATTCCTATGTACTGATGTGACTGTTTTATGTTAGAGGAAGTAGGAAAAAAACAAGTTTCAGAAAAGTATAGAGTAAGACTCCGTTTAGTAAAATCAAATCAAAATTCTCCTATGGTTGTGTATATAGGCGAATGCCTGTTTGTCCGAGTAAGGAGGGGGGTGTGAAGGGCATACACCAGGTGTCCCAGGGTGGGACTTGGGCAGGGACATTGAAGTTTGCCTTTGTAGATCTCGGGATTGTTCTGCCTGATATAGTAAGTGTGCCCTAACTTTGTAATTTGGAAAACATTAAAACTTTTGTTTTAACTAAAATAAATAAACATTGACACGCCCCACCCCCACCACCCGACAGTTATGCTCCTCCCCTCGCCGGGCCAGGGCACCAGCTGGTCTGCAGCCCCAGGACAGTGCCGGGAATGTGAACAAGCACGTGAACGACTTACATCAATGGAGCAGCCCACGAGAGAGCCCCTCTTCAGGGCCTTCTCTAGAATCTCATAGAAGTTCTCTGGAGCCTCTTTAGTTGCAAAGGTCTCTGCTACACCCCCGGTGAAGTCTTCCATGGCCTCGATGGTGCTGCCCCCCTTCAGAGCCTCATAGCTGCCGTTCAGCCTGTCAGGGTGGCAAGGAAGGCACAGAGACCGCTGCAGAGAATAAGGAAGGCCACCAGGTGGCGCCCCTTGGCCAGAGTTTTTCTAACGCTTCTAAGAATCCTTGTCTCTCCTGGCCTTGCTGCTTTTATTGCTCAAACTGTTCCAGCTCTGGCTACTTTCAGCCTCTCCAGCTGGCTCCTGCGTCCCTTTGACATAACCCTATCAGTGTGTGTGTGATCTCCAAGGATCTTTTATTGGATTCCTTTTATTGGAAAAACGGTGTTAGAGACCAAGACCCGTGAAGTAGGGGTGCTTGTTCCTGTGGGGTTGCCGTTCTTTCTAGGCCCTCTCTGCTGACAAAGTGAGGAGATGATGTATGTACACTGACCCAGGGTATATACATGTATACACCTGGAACCATCTCTATTAAACAAAACATGATAGCAGCCTGAGTCTCCAGCCTTAACCCACAACCATAGGCATCATTCTAAGCCTCCTGCATTCGCTTCTCTGTACCCTCCTCTCCAACAGTGAGAAACCTAGCTCCACCACCTGCCATCCATCTCCTTAATTGTTCAACTCACTACACACATATCAGAATTGTATACACGTATCGTATACACATTGTATGTATGTATCAGAATTGTCCTAGTCTCTGTGAGAAATCAGCCTGAGTAGAATGCTCGAGCATGGTTCCTTTTGCTTTTAATCTTACAGACCCCGTTCACGCCCACAGTTGCTCAGGTCAGCTCCTTTTTCTCCTACCCCTGCAGCAAGTTTTCTGCATAGATTTGTAATACAGTTAGATGAAATGCACCGTCTGCATTTCATCCTGGGATTCCTCATCCTTCTTGATGATTTTTAAATCTTCATGTATTAAGCTTCATTCTTTGTGCCATAAAGTTTTATGGGTTTGATAGATGAATGGTGTCATGTATTCACTATTACTGTATCATATAGAATAGTCACCACCCTAAAAAGATCCCTTGTGCTCCACATATTCATCCCTACCTCTGTCCTTCCCTCCCCCTGAACCCCTGGCAACCACGGATCTTTTTACTGTCCCCATAGTTTTGCCTTTTCCAGAATGGCATATAATTGGGATCCTACAGTAGGTATACAGCGTTTTCAGTTGGGCTTCTTCCACTAAGCAGTATGCATTTAAGATTCATCCATTTCTTTTCTTGGCTTGATAGCTCATTGTTTTCATCACTAAATAATGTCCCACTGCCTGGGTGTACCTCCATTTGTGGATCCGTTCATCTTGAAGGACATCTTGGTTGCTTCCAGTTTGGGGCAATTATGAATAATGGCACAATAAACATTTGTGTGCAGGTGTTTATATGAACATAGTTTTTATCCAACTCATTTGGGTAACAATGACTTTTTACCAGACTCACTTACCAAGGAGTATGATTATGTTTAGTTTTGTAAGAAACTGCCAAATTATCTTCCGACATGGCTGGACCATTGCTTTGTCAGCAATTGGTGCTGTAAGTAGGCAGTGGTATTTCACTATTGTTTTCATTTGCAATTTCCTAATGACAAATAATGTTGAGCATCTTTCCATGTGCTTATTTGCCATCTGGACATTTTTTTTTTTTTGATGAGGTATAGCCCAATCATTTTTGGCCTGTTTTAATGACCAAAAATTAAAGATTTTCTTTTTTTAGGAAACTCATTCTTCACTCTTTGAGTGAATACCCTTCACCTTGCACTGGATCCTGCTAGCTGGAATTCCTGACTCAAGCCTTTTTCACAGCTGCAGGGGGAAGATTTCCCTGGGTTGGGCTCACCGAGAATGAAGCCATGCCTGGCCAGCCCCGGAGAGCACAGGTGTCAGCCCTGGAGAGGATCCTGCCGAGGTCTCCTGGTGGGGGACTCCCCATGGGGTAGAGCTGGGGCTGGGTTTCCCAGCTCTCTTCTGCCCCTTTGCCCACCTAAAGCCTGTCCAGCGGCTCTGAGGAGGGTGTGGATAGACCTAGGTGGAGCAGATGGTCATGGGGGGGGTAGCATACCTTTGGTTCTTCTTTAATTCTGAACCACTGATTTCCGGATTAATTAAACCTCCAGTTACCTTCACTTAATTTTGCCACTTGCCAGAGTTAGAAGCACAACTATTCTTCCCAGTCCCCATCTCTGAAGACAGGTTTCCCACGGCCTGAAGATCCGGGATGAGCCCAAGAGGGCCTCCCAGGGGAGCACTGCTGTCAGCTGAGCACAGAACTCAGGCCACTGTGGCCTTTTGCTGACAAGCTGATGGGCTGGAAATCGAGAGTGCTGGAGGGAACCAAGGTCATCTGGTACATGATTATAAATGACTGTTTGAATTGTATTTACCTTGAGCTTCCTCAGCTCCTTAAACCCACAGAGACAGAAATCAGCCTGCCAGGGGTTGGGCGTGGGGGATGGGAGCTGGAGTTTAGTGGGTGCAGAGCTTCAGTTTTGCAAGGTCTAGAGGTGGATGCTGGTGAGGGCACAGCAATGTGAATGTACTCATAAAAATGATGAAAATGATACATTTTACCACAGCCCAGATGTGTGAGCTATGATGGTGCTTGGTGGGAAGTTGGGAGAGCCAATTCTGCTAACACATCCAGATTTTCCTCCACCTACCCTCCTGGCTCTTCAGAAGGCCAGACATAGGGGGGCACGTGTGTCACCACCATGCCCAAGGATGGGCATGGCAAGGCCATGACGGGATAACTGTCCGGGCTCCTTTTCCACCCCCGACCCTGACAGAGCCCCAGGCAGGTCGCCCCCCCCCCCGGGCCGGGCCACACCTGTCAACCTGTGTCCCTGCTCCCGGAAGCTCTCTGAAAAGGCCCTGGGGGTGGAAACCTGCTTCCTGGACAGGGCCCACCCGTGCAGGGGGCACTCACTTGGCGTAGGCTTTTTCCAGCAAGGCGCTCCAGAACTCGCTGTGGTCAGCGGAGTGGAGGAAGATCAAGCGGTCCTTGAAGGTGGGCAGCCGGTCATCGATGACCACATCCAACCACTCGCTGTGCTGCCAGAACTGTTGGCCGGGGCGGAGAGGGCGGTCACGGGGTGGCCCCAGGGGAGTCCAGCCCCATCTGGGAATGTGCATCACTTGGCTCTTTCTCCCTTAGACCAAACTGCCCTTATGGTCTTGAGGAAAATCACATGTGGGTTCCATGATGGGCCCCCCCGGACTGGGTCCACCGAGCCACAGGCTGGTCAACCCACCCCGCCATGGACATCCGCCTGAAGACCCAGTGTGGACCCATCAAAGCCAGGGGCCAGAAGGACAGGGTCACACGTGGACACTGCGGGGGGGGGGCTGAGTTCACTCTTCTCTCTCCCGAGGGAGAGGCATACTAGGGGGTTTTCTCTGCTCTTGGAACAGCGCGGATCTCTCTGCCCTTCCATCAACTGGCTGGAAGGTGTCTTACATATTCCTCCCAGTATCTCCTGAGGCTTTCTTGGGGGCATTTGTGACTTCAGGTTCCATGGAGGCACTGCTGGGGCAGGCGATTAATGGCCAGGCCTGGGCCTCGGGGCTTCCTGAAGCAGGTGCAGGGCTGGGGGGGCAGTTCCGGGCTGGCCTTCTAGGGGAGTGTTGGCTCAGGGGATCTTACAGGGTGGCACAGGAAGGCCCCACCAGCTGCGTTGACCTCCTTGCACCCTCACACCTGCCCTGTGGCAGCCGACAGGAGAGGAGGAGGAAGGGGACCTCGCTTCCAACGGCCTACTTCCCAGGCATCGGCATGTGACTGACAGCCCCCCGACAGGGCCAGCACACACACACACACACACACACACACACACCGCCGATCAGAGGCAGGGCAGCAGAGCACAACAGGGCACCAGAGTGAGTACCCAGATGGCCGGCCTCAGGAACGGAGGGGACGGGGCTGGCCCGAGCGTGGTGGCCTGAGAGGGGAAGGTGGCCGTGCGGGGGCAGAAGTGTGTGCGAGCCCCATGCTACCTCCTTCCTAGGATCCCTTTTAGTTCTGCAAACCCCACAGGGTAGCTATCAGTCCTTTTTCCAGACAGCATGTGAAACCTGCCTGAGGTCACCTGCAGACGTACGGGGCAGGGCAGGTGTCAGTGCAAGCTCAGGCCCTATGCAGGGACTGTCGGGGAGGAAAGCACAGAGAACAGGGCTGTGAGCAAACTGGAAACCAGCTCCCAGGCAGGCTGTTCCCCGAGGGTGGCTCTGCGGGGGTCCCAGAGGGGCGATGATGTGTGCCCCCACCCCCTGCCCCGGGGCTCCCAGCACGTGATGCCTCCGTGCTTCTGTCCATTTCTACTTCTTACACTCATTCACGTCTCCCAATCTGTATTTCTTCAATAAGGAGGATCTCCCAGTTTATGAGAAATAATCCAGTCCCAGGGAGGTAGAATTATTTTAGGCCATTTATGCTAAAAGCACAAGCTATTCCGAAGACTAAAACCCATCAGCATGGACCTCCAGACTTGCCACAGTCGTGCTTGAAGTCTTACTTTGTATTTTCTGCAAGGGTTCACCACGGGACACCTATGCTGCCCTTCTCATGCGTTTAGAGGCGACCCCGTGACGCAGGTTTGGGGTGCAGCTTTCACACAGATAGGGGCACATTCCCCCCAGGATCACCAAGCAGCTGAAGAGGCGCACGGTGTCATGCTGGGCCCCAAAGAGCTGACGCCCCTGGCCAAGTCTCCCTCTTACCTGGAAGTGGAATATTCCAGCATAACCGGCCCCAAAGCTTTGGTCCTGGGGGATGACTCTAGCCAGAGCTTTCTCATTCAGCGTCAGGGACGCAATGGCAGCTAATAGCCAGCAGTCGCCTGCAAAAGGAAAGCCATCCATCACGGTTTTCATTGTCAATTCACAGTGAATGGGAAAACTCTATGCCAGAAGCAGGGGGTGCATTTCAGATGTGGCCACATCTTTTCTGCATTTAGGAAAATGGACAGAATACCAACAAATACCTCTGTCCTCCCCTTCTGCCTCCCTTCCCTAGCTCTTCCTGTGCCTGGTTTACGACGCACAGCTGTTGTCTGGACGATGTCATAGAATATGATTACTTGGCTTTCAGACATATGCTCCATTGTGCTCAGCCCTGTGCAGTTCCAGAGGCTTCCCCGCCAGGGAGCCAAGGCTGCGGGCATTAGCATCAGCGGGGCTGGGTGGGTAGGCCTTTCGTAGCTGCAGCCCAAGAAATGGGGGGTTCTCAGAAATAGCCCCTCGTGGTGCCTGGGGAGGGCGTTTCTGGGACTGAGGCCTCCCTGCAGCACAAACCCAGCTGAGTTGGGGTGAGAACAGCTCCCGTTATGTTTCATTTTCCAGATCTGCTCACTGGTCTACTGATGCCTGCCANGCTCCCGTTATGTTTCATTTTCCAGATCTGCTGACTGGTCTACTGATGCCTGCTGCTGTGACTTCATGTGGACACACACAGAGGACAGCTCCTAAGGGAAGCCAGACACCAGACAGCATTTATATGTGCTGTGCCAGCCTCTTGGACACAGCCACTCGCCTGCGACTGGGACAAGTGCCCCTCGTCATGGCTCCCACGACCTACGTGGGAGCGGATACTTGCAAGTTTCCATTTCCCCGACAGGACCTCTCTGTGTTACCCCAGATCTCTTTGTTGGCAGTAGGTGACACCACCGTCATTGGAATTCAAGACCCCGGCACACTCAGCTCGGCTTCCTAGGGGTTCACATTTCTGGAAAATACCATACAGCCCATGACCCCTTCATGGTTGTTGTGCACAGACAGGAGTGACTCGCAGAAGGTGTAGCATCAGGAAAGCTCCTTGCAGAGCCACCCTGCTTCTGGCTTTCCCTAGGGTGTCACCAGCGGGGCCCATGCCACTGGTTCCTCATCATCAGCTGCTCTTAGCAGCCCGGGGTCCAGCTTTGGGGGAGATGCTAATGAGAAGGGACACAGAATCTTCCAGGATTTGTTCAGCGGACATCACTGAGTGCCTCCTGGGTGGCGGGGGGGGGGCAGGGGCGGTCCCTGTTCTCAGCTCTGGGGTGGAGGGGCCCCCTGCTGTGTGCTGACCTCCTCCCTGCTCTTCTTCAAGTTACGGCTTTGCCCAAAGCAGGAAAATGCATTCCTTTTTTCTTTCTTTCTTTCTTTCTTTCTTTCTTTCTTTCTTTCTTTCTTTCTTTTTTTAAAAAATATTTTATTTATTTATTTGACAGAGAGATAGAGAGCACAAGCAGGCAGAGCGGCAGGCAGAGGGAGAGGGAGAAGCAGGCTCCCCACTGAGCAGGGAGCCCAATGCGGGGCTCGATCCCAGGACCCTGGGATCATGACCTGAGCTGAAGGCAGATGCTTCACTGACTGAGCCACCCAGGAGCCCTGGAAAATGCACTTCTTTCCCTAGAGTGCGGCAGCTCGTGTCTACTCAGCAGGGGAGGCCCTGAGCTTTTGAAGGGGTGGGGGATTCAGAAGCCAGTGCTACTCATACGACTTAAAGCAAAGGAGAGAGCTCAACAACAAAACGATATTGCTTTCTCTCTCTGCTGGGCCTGTGTTGATGCATGGCATTGTCATAGCAACGCTCTGCCCAGGAGAGGACACCCTCTGAAAGTTGGTTCGTCGGGCGGCTGGGTGCACAAGAGCATGCAGGGAGGGCAGGCGACAGTGGTGGTGGTGTTCTAGCTTTTATTTTGGGTGTTAGGACCACAGCTGTTCATTTTATTGTTATCCTTCCCGGCTTATACAGATGTTATGTACAGTATTTGGAAGTAATAAAAGTGTTACAAAATGGGGGCTCAGTTGGTCGAACGTCTGCCCTTGGCTCAGGTCACGATCTTGGAGTCCTGGGATCGAGCCCCATGTTGGGCTCCCTGCTCAGCAAGAAGTCTGCTTCTCCTTCTCCCTCTACTCCTCCCCCAACTCAAGCTCTCTGCCTTTCAAATAAATAAATAAAATCTTTTACAAAAAAGCGTCACAAAATAATAGTTCTAATCAACACCAACTAAGGTTAAATATACAGTTGTAATTCCAAATAGTTGTTTGCACTCATGCCACAAACCAGAACTCTGAAACACAAAAGAGCCTGTACGATACCTCTCTATTGGATAGCAACATAGGGATGGGGGCGGGGGCCGGGAAGGGAGGCAGAGGAAGAGTCTGTAGGGGGAGATGAGAGAGGAGTTGAGCACGGGGCAGACAGTCTCCCAGAGAAGGCTTACACCTATCAAATGAAGATGAATCCGGATGTAATTTTTTTCAAAAGGTCAAAGTCCTAGCTAGGATGTGTAGTTCTATTATCTGCACAGTTGACCCTTGAACAACACGGGCGAAGGGGCACTGACCCCCCACACAGTCGGAAATCCATGCATAACTTTGACTCTCCCAAAACTTAACAGCCATTAGCTTGCTGTTGACCAGAGCCCTTAACCAATGACATAGTCAGTTAACACGTATTCTGAATGTT
>NW_023254498.1:4774-5000 GCF_002007445.2 Ailuropoda melanoleuca | reverse complement strand
TATATATATATATATATATAAAATCTAAGACCACATATACCAATTTAGAGGTTTGAAAATTTCCTCATGAAGAATTATGAAAAAAATTCTCTCTGTGAAGAACTCTGTCGTATTCACTTATGTGCATACTAATTCAGGGGTTTTCAAGAAACAGTCAATTTGGGGAACCTGAGTGGCTCAGTCAGTTAAGCATCTGCCTTCGGCTCAGGTCATGATTTTTAAGGTA
>NW_023254498.1:0-4708 GCF_002007445.2 Ailuropoda melanoleuca | reverse complement strand
AGAGTCTGCTTCTCCCTCTGCCTCTGCCCCTCCCCCCACTCATGCTCTCTCTCAAATAAATAAATAAAATCTTTGAAGAAAAAAAAAACAGTCAATTCATAAGTTAGCTATACGTTGATCACCATTATAGTTTTCTGCAAGCATCGCATTTGGAACATATTATCTATATGCTTATATTATCTATATAATTCTGGCATTTTGACTTCCTCATCTTTCAAAAGGTTCATTTGTGAAATAAAAACTTAAAGAAACGTAGTCTTAAAATGTATATATTTTATGCTCTTAGGATGATTTATTATTAAGTAGACCCTGCCAAAAGGCCATTTGATAAAGTGGATTTTCCGGATGCTTGAAATCTTTATTATTAACACCATTACCTTAATGTCTTCTAAGGAGATGTTTGCATTTTAGCAAGGCTGAGAGGTTTTTTTTAACCTGGAAATCATCCTAATTGAGTAAACGAAGTGGACAGCATCTGATGAAAGGGGCTAATGTCAGCAGAAGACCCTGAAAGGCTAGGATAAGGATGGTCACGTCGGTGGCTATTAGGAGAGCAGGCGGTGTGGCCATTAGTGAGCTGGGCTGCTGGTGGTGGTGAGAGGGCTCCAGGGAAGTGGTGCATGTACCCCTTCTAATGGCAGCAGCATGTGCTGGGCTCCAGCTGATGGTTGACTGGTGGGACTGTTGTTAGACCTTCAGGTTTTTCAATAGGCCAGCAACTCGGATATAAATATGAACTCTTATTGCTAACTGTTGACATCTAATTACATTTTTAAATGATCTGTAGGTCAACAGTTTGCAAGCCAAACAGGTTAGTTCTGTGGGCCGTACGAGGCCCACACACCACCAATTTGAAACCTTCACAATAGAACCTCTCCCAAAGGAAGCTGAAGAATACTGAGGACAGATGTTGGCCTCTTCTCAGTGAAAGAAGGGCTCATGACATCAGGAGTTCTCCCTTCTGCTTTTTGTGGACTACCCATGGTTAAGCTTTGCACAGTGTCTCCATGGGCTAGGCCAGCTCCTTCCCTGAAGAGGGAGTTCAAAGTCAATGTTCAATCTCTCACCATTTTCGGAAACAGCAGAGGCCCCATCCTTTCCCAGAAATCACAAGGAAAGCTTCTGAGTTGAATAAAATCACGGGAAAAGCTGCAGCTACTTCGGCCAGGGATCTAAGAGCATGAAAGTTACAGGTATTGCCCCTCCTCCACTTCCCTTCCACACACTGATGAGTACTTAGGTTCTTCAATAACAAGTCACTGAGAGCTTAGAGTTACAAAAGTCAAGCCAAACAGACTCTTAAATATGGTAGTGGCCAGAGGGGAGGAGTTGAGGGGAAGGGCAAAATCAGTAAAGGGAATGAAGAGGTAAAACTTCCAGTTATAAAAGAGATAAGTCACAGAGATGGAAAGTACAGCACAGGGAATAATGTTGCAATAACACTGCACGGTGACAGATGGGGACTACGCCTACCATGGTGAGCACGTCGATAGAATTGGTGAATCAATGGGACGCCTGGGTGGCTTAGTTGGTTAAGCATAGGACTCTTGATTTCGGCTCAAGTCATGATCTCAGGGTCCTGGGATCGAGCCCCATGTCAGCCTCTGCGCTCAGCACGGAATCTGCTTGTCCCTTTCCCTCTGTCCCTCCCCCTGCTTTCATGCATGCATGCTCTCTCTTAAATAAATAAATAAAATATTTTTTAAAAATTGCCAAATCAATATGTTGTACTGAAAACTCACATAACATTGTACGTTAATTATACTTTAATAAAAAGGAAAAAGGCAGGCCCAGGACTTGCTAGCTGGAGTAGCATACCCGCTACTAAGCCAATCAAGGTTCTGTTGTGTTAAGGAGGCTGAGCTCTGGCACCAACTGCCTGGTTCGAATTCTGACCCCACCACAGCCTTAGTACGTGTCTGAGCTTTCCCTGTCTGTAAAATGGGGATAATAAAATACCTATTTGTGAAGTTGTTGCGAGGATTAAATAAGTTAATACCCAGCACACCATACACTTGTTTGCTATTATAGGAAAAATGATATTTTTAAATTTGAGGAAAACTGGACCTCAGAGAAGCTATTTGACTTGCCCAGAGTCACATTGCTTAAAAAAAAAGTAGGTGCGAAATTTGAACTCCAGTGTAAATCCAGATACAGTGTTCTGGTGTATTTACCAGAATACTTACAAATGTTCTCATAGTGATGTTGGGTTTGTCTGACTGCTTAAGATATGTGATTTGTACATAACCAGGCTTTGCTGAGGATCCTGGCTGCACTGGAATTCGGTATGTTATAGGAATCAATTGCAATAAACAGCCTTATGAATAATAGTTTGAGCTCTTCCAAGAGGAAAACAGGTTCAAGGCAATAATAAGGGGAGATTCACAAGGCAGAGCTGGTCTAGGTCTTATAACTCAAAGTTCAGGGGAGAAAAAGCTTCTCCAGAAACAGTGGACTCCAGATAAAAAGGTTTGTCCAAATGTGGAGAAGGCTAAAACTTATCAGTTGGCGCTTGTTTGGGGTTGTACTAGAACAATTTGGTGTTGAGTAGCAACCGAGCCTGTAAAGTCTAGAAGTCAAAAGTGGTCTCTTGAACTCAATGGCCTTGGGAACTTAATGTACACTGAAAGCATTTTTATTAGTTCAACGTCTATCGGCAAAGGCCTTCTGCCTAGCAAGTGCTCCAATCAGAGTCATAAAACCTCAGCTCAAAAGCAGCTTCATGACCCCTCACAGATAAGGAAAGCAAGGCCGGGAGAGACGAATGACTTGCACAAGGTCACAGAGCGAGTCAAAGCAGAATGAAAAGCAGACGCCAGGAACACGATGGAGTCACTGGGACCATGACCCCGGAATCAGACCGCGCGGAGCCCAATCTGACATCATCTCTTGGGTCCTCTATGACTTGGGGGATTACGAACTATTCCAGAGCTTCGATGTCCTCATTTCCAAAACAGGAGAAAGAGCCGCACGTGCCTCACGTGGTTGTCCGGGTGACATGCATGCTCCGTAAACAGCACAGCCATCGGGCCATCGCGCGGGGAGCGCCCACAAGCGCCTGTTGCGGATGTTACCGGCTGCACACCACCGCGTATCAGTCATTTAATGAAGAAATGATTAGAACGGACTGTTTTATTGGGCTCATAGAGAAAGGCACTTCCAGACCTTTTGATCCCCACCCCCACATCCACTCACAGCGGTAAAGCCACAGGCAGCCAGCACCTGCTGGTGTCACCAGGCCCAGGACTAGGCTTCTCCCGGGACAGGTTCACTCCGGGGCACCAAGCCCATGAATTCCGGGGGCCAGATAGGGTCTCCGCGGGGTAGTCAGCCTGGATGGAAACCCGAGCACGTCTGGGTGAACGTGCTGCCACTCCTTTTGGAGGCTGAGTGGGGAGAACCCAGCCAAGAGGAGCAGCATTCAGCCTCCCCTGGGTCCCGTGGGCAGGCCCCTTGGCTCCCTTCCCTGAGGGCCCCAGGTCATGGGCTCCCCCTGCTTCCTACCCACAGGATTGCTTCCTCCCTGCTCTGCTGGAGGATCTAGTGACACTGAGATGGGACTCCAATGATGACCGTGGAGGGATCTGGCTGAGGGAGAAGGGGGAAAGGCAGGGCTTGCAGAGGGTGAAGGGAGGACACCGGACTTTCCAGTTTTCACCTGGGGCTACTGGAAGCTGGAGGAAGATTTTTTCTGGCACTTTTGAGTGATTGAAACACTGATTCTGCAGTCTCCCATCTTCTGAGAACTGTGCTCTAGAAGAGAAGAGACCAGGCCATGGAGGTGTCCATCCCTGGTTGCTGAGGGACTACGGAGCCAGGGCTTATTAGATGGGGGGACTGAGCTGGCCTTTACGGTGATTTCTCTGGTGGAGACGTTGATGAGGAATGATGACAATAATCAATGAAATGTATACAAATCACTACTAGAACATTAATTTTTTTTTGAAGATTTTGATTATTTATTTTTAGAGAGAGAGAGAGAGAGAGAGAGAAAGCAGGGGGAGGGGTAGAGGGAGAAGGAGAGAGAGAAACTCAGGCAGATTCCCCGCTGAGCGAGACCCAGACTCAGGGCTCCATCTCAACCCCGAGATCATGACCTGAGCTGAAACCAAGAGTCTGATGCTTAACCAGCTGAGCCCCCCAGTTGCCCCAGTAGTAGAACTTTCAAATGTACCCGNTACTAGAACTTTCAAATGTACCCACCATGCCTCTTGCCCATGGATGAAGTTCTTCAGCACCTGCTAAACTTGTTCTCCTATATAACTCAAAGTGATTTTGCATGTGTGAGGTAAAATGTACAGAACACAAAAATTGCCATGTTAACCTTTGTTTTTTTTTTTTTTAAGGAGGCTCTGAGCCCACCCAATGTGTGGCTTGAACTCACGACACTGAGATCAGGATCCAAACTGAGATCAAGAGTCAGATGCTTAACCAACAAAGCCACCCAGGTGCCCCGCCATTTTAACCATTTTAAGTGTACGATTCAGTGCATTAATGCATTCATAATGCTGTTGCAGCCTTCATCACTTGTCATTTCCAGAACATTTTCACCATCGCAAACTGAAACTTTGTATCCATTAAACACCGAGTCTCCATTCCTTGGTCTCCCCCAGCTCCTGGAACCTCTCTTCTACTTTCTGCCTTTATGTATTTGCCTAGGCTTGGTACTTCGGATAGGAGGAGTCATACAATATTTGTTCTTTTGTGT
>NW_023254497.1:0-6368 GCF_002007445.2 Ailuropoda melanoleuca | reverse complement strand
ATATATATATATATATATATATGATCCAGATCTTACTACATTTTATTAAACAGATATTTTAGAAATCCCTTTAGATAAAATCCTCCAGAATGCTTTTGTGCAACAAACATATTAGTTACTTCACTAATAGTCACAATAAGCAACTCTATGGAATCAAAACTTCATAAATTAGGTAATAATATTTTTCCCTGTTTCACCTCACACATATCCTTTTTTTATCAGTAATTTTCTCGATTTGTTTTGGCACAAGTGATGTTGGGAATTTCTAGCTAGTTTCCTGAAGCTTTATGAAAACCATGCATTTATTCAAAGAGACCCAAGAATATGAGCAAAACGGGTTAACCACAAACAGAAGAGGCACAGTTCTAAATGAATTTTTTTTCCCCACATCATCATCTAGTGTGTTTGTATTGCTATGTGCATATGACATTTTGGTCATTAAATAGTATTATGCAATTTACTGAATTATATAAAGAATTTAGAAACAATTACTTTTTTAAAAAAAGGACAAGGCTTTGTAAATAAAGTTGATTATGAATGAGTTAGGGAATCAGGTATTACTGGGGGTTCTTTCTGATACACTGGTAATTTTTAAGAAAAAATGATTTCATGAAAATCAGCATTACTCTGTTGATATGCTTCCTCCTGGTAAACGTGGATCTTCCTTTAAGCAAATCTACTGTCTACAGCTTATTACGTTGGAGAGGACAATTTGCTTGACAAAAGGATTTGCCATGGTTCCTCTAATGAATTCAAAGCAGAACTAGTAATGAGGCTACGGATACCTATAAAGTCCAAAAGACGACTCCTGCAAGTGTCAAAAACATCCACTATAGCATGTAATCAGACATTCTATTTAGTCATATTGCACTATTATGATTAAGATGGTTAAGGTGGAGAACTTCTCTCCTTCTTAGTACATAGTCACAGCACCAAATCCCGACTGTTCCCTAAATCTGACCACCCCAGGGCTACCCTAGGCTACCCCAAAATCACTGGCACCACCCCCAAATCTCTCCAGGACTTAGCATCTAGCATTATAGCTGAGGTCCACTCTAATTGGCACCTGTTCCAAAGTTGTTCAGTACTTTCAGTATCATTTCAGATTATAATCGAAACTCCTCTGTGATCTAGGAGAGTATCTTTCTTTCTCCAAAATATAGGCTCCCCTTGAGCTATTGGACAGCGGTTTCCTCCTAGAAGTTACTCATCTACAAGTAACATTCAGCTCAATAAAATGTGTCCCTTCCCTGTAGCAGATTCTTCTCAACTTACATTTTCAAATTAATACCTTATGGTAACTATGCTGGGCTTTAAAACATGGTGTTCCACACATCACATAAATTGCCACTTCAGAAACTGACAGACACCTACAGATGGCAATCAATTCAAAATAAAATAGAGCAAAATAAGAATATTGAGGAGAGGGTGCAGAAATTCTAACAAATATCTTAAAAACATAACTCTTAAAACAGTATTTCCAACACTTCCTATACATACAGGAAATTTAGAGCTTGCCTAGTCCAACCCCATGACTTAGGGGGATAGAACATCTTTTCAAAGATGTTAAATTTAGAAAAATTAGCTTCACAATATAAAAACTGAATTTATGACCATCTCACCCATAAGTTGGTATCTACAACAAAGATAAGTAAAATGACACTACATAATTTCCTAGATGGTTATGTAAAAGAAAAATGATATTTCCTTGTAAAAACAGATTTGAATTTCAAAGCTGACATGCCTCAGTGATGTTTAAAAATCGAAAGAGTTTATTCCAGGTAGAAACAAAACTAGTTGAACTGAGAAATGTTTTACTGCTCTTTAAGCCTACTCTAAAAGCTTTGCATTAAAGAAGAGAAGTCTTAAAAAACACTATATAGTTTAATACAGTAATTTCAAACTTTTTGTAAACAAAAGTGAACTTGAAAAGTTAGACCACATATATTTGGATCTTTTGTAAAATAAGCTGTTATTCTAATAGCAAATAAAAATCAATAAGTTTCTCCTCCACACTCACTAGTGTACTATTAACATTTATAATGAATTTAGAATTAATGCACAAACCAATTAAATTTTGTTGTGAAACTAAGTCTTTCAAAATTACAAGGCTAATGAAAATACATCACATCCTAACTGATCACTCATTTTCTGTAGAACTATGTGTAATTTTTCAGTGCTCTTACTTATCAAAACTAGAGCAATGATTAAGAGCCATAACAGTAACACATAGACCAATAATGGCAAGAGAAATTTTTAAGTTTCATTAAATGATACACTGCAGTAATTATAGTACAAAAAATAAGCAAACAAAAAACAAGAAACCAAAATTTGGCCATCCATCCTCTGCTTAATTCTAAACTTTAATGAACTGGTTAAGAATAAAAGTAGCCCAGAAATCAGTCATATCAAGTTATAGCATGGAAAAAAAAATTAAATTACCAAATCAGATTTCAAAGAAAAGTGTCTTCATTAGGGGACAGAATAAGAATTTCAATTTTCAGAAGAAAATTCTTAGCTGTTTACAAAACTATAATTGATTAAAGCCATATTGCCATAATTTTATTACTTACAATATATGAGTGCCATGAAATTTTACTTGCCATAAAGAAGCTTAGAACATAGTCACATGGTTAGAGGCATTTGAAAATGAAACAGGTTAATGACAAATAGCCATGCACAAAGCAATTAATTAACATAGTAACAATAACAGCTCTGAAAATATAAGAAAACACACAAACTGCTCAAAGAAAGATTCTGTTCTAAAACACAGACACAAGCATGAGGTTCAATGACACACATCACCTTGAGGCTGGATTTTTTTTTTAAGTTCTTTAAGATATCACAGGTCTGCTGGACGAAGCAGAAAGTCAAACTTGAAGAAATCACAGGTAAAACACACTGACTTATTTCACCAAAAAGAAAACCTTGTATACCTATGAACGAAATCACTCATACAGTCAATGAGTTCGTTAAAACACTACAAGTTGATATAAATTAAGTACTTGCCCCTTCTGACTTCTCCACGGTGTTAGCCAGCATCTCCTGCAGGGCGCGGACAGAGAGAGACTGTTCCAGCACAAAGGTGCAGATGGAGAGGTCTGGGGGGACATTCTGCATGGAAAGAGGAAAAGACACCATCATTGCTGCTGCCACCATCATCATCATCAAGGAACCAGACCCAAGTCACCTTATATCAGTTCCATTCATAAAAAAAAAAAAAAGAGTACTTGTCAATTCTCTAATATCAGCTCCTAAGTCATCAAAATACATTATCTATTCCCTCACATTTAATCCATTTTTGAATTTATGGATTACAACAGCTAACCATTTATTGAGTGCCTATTCTGGGCACTGCACTCAGAGCTTTATCAGTAACTCCAGTGCTTGTGTATAACAACTATTACTACCGTTGTGCGGACAAGAAAACAGAGAAGTTAGGTTACTTTTCCAAAGTCACAATAACTAAATTTTTCAAGGCAGTATTAAAAACCCAGATTTCTTGTACTCTCAAGCATCAGTTCTAATCTACCATGCAGTCAGCTGATTAAAAAATATAAAGAACAGAAAAACACTTACCTCAAACTAATATTGAAGTTAATAAATAGAAAATTGAATTGGACAAAAGAGCCTTTTACACAGGCTTCTCTTCATCCAGAAAGAAAACAATTACTTTGTTTTACTCAAGTTGGATACGGATTTGGCCTCTAACTTGAGATGCGACAATGTGATTTTCTGCTCTGTCCTGGGACGGACAGAGGGATGGATGGTTGGATGGGTGTGTGTCTGTATGTGTTGTTTTTCTCAATCATACTTGTCCCCTTCTCTTTCCTTCCTTTGAAACTTCCACTGCAATCAATAACCCCACAAACTCTGAAAATCCCAAAAGTAACTCTCAAGGTGATGAAGGAAACAGGGTAGGAGCCACCTGGTGAGTCTGAACCACCCCAATTAGGAACAAGAACATCATCATTCGTGCAGGCTTTTGCTTTAGATAAGCAAGATACAGCAGGCAATCCAACTGGGTCTGCGAAGATGCTCAAAGGAGGATTTTCTTTACAGAAGAACATTAAATATACATTAAACACTAGATGTAAGTGAGACGATGTCTTCTTCATAAAAAGAACGTTAGAAGGATAAATCTGATAACCTGATATAATGTATCAAAATTACAATTTTCAATGTTTAAGTATTTATTAAATTGAAACACTACCATTAGAATGACTCTATTTTTTTATTATAATATTTTTTATTATATTATGTTAGTCACCATACAATACATCCCTGGTTTTTGATGTAAAGTTCCATGATACATTAGTTGCATATAACACCCAGTGCACCATGCAGTACGTGCCCTCCCCACCACCCATCACCAGCCTATCCCATTCCCCACCCCCCTCCCCTCTGAAGCCCTCAGTTTGTTTCTCAGTGTCCATAGTCTCTCATGCTTCATTCCCCCTTCTGATTTACCCCCCCTTTCTTTATCCCTTTCTTCCCCTACAGATCTTCCTAGTTCTTATATTCCATAGATGAGAGAAATCATATGATAATTGCCTTTCTCTGCTTGACTTATTTCACTTAGCATAATCTCCTCCAGTGCTGTCCATGTGGCAGCAAATGTTGAGAACTTGTTCTTTTTGATAGCTGAGTAATATTCCATTGTATATATGGACCACATCTTCTTAGTCCAGTCATCTGTTGAAGGGCATCTCGGTTCCTTCCATGATTTAGCTNGAACCTTCCTGGCATCCATGTTTTGTTCTGCTTCGTTTTATTTATTTATTTTTTTTAAAGATTTTATTTATTTATTTGACAGAGATAGAGACAGCCAGTGAGAGAGGGAACACAAGCAGGGGGAGTGGGAGAAGAAGAAGCAGCTCCCAGTGGAGGAGCCTGATGTGGGACTCGATCCCAGGACCCCGGGATCACGCCCTGGGCCGAAGGCAGACGCTTAACCGCTGTGCCACCCAGGCGTCCCTGCTTCGTTTTATTTTTTTAATGAACTTTCCCTCGCTGGAATCCTCCATCCTCCCGTCATGGGCTTCTGTGTCCGTGGCCAAATGTCTTTCCACTCCTCTCCAGACTATCTTAGCTAGTGGCCAACCTCCCAGATCTGGGCACAGCTACAGCCTTCATAATCTGCAGTCAGCCGGACAAGAGCTTTCTTTCCAAAATCCTCAGATAAAAGAGAGGAAGCTAGGAAAGACCCTCTCTTTTCCCTTGACATTTAGGAATAAATTCCTTTAAATTTAATTTTCTCAGTTCTGACTATATTAATTGCAATTTATCAGATCAAGACAAATGCTACTGGGTAAAAAATCTGATACTCAAAGAATGTATCCCATTCTTATCCATTTAAAATGTGAGGGCTTGCAAGCTATACTCTGACAAACAGTGCTGGTAGAATCCTATGTTATTAAATGGTGTGCTACTGAACCAATCCCTCAAAAAAAAATTTTCCTTAATTTGTAGCATTTGCCCATTCCTGTGACATAAATAATAATTGCTGATTTCAAAGTCAAAGTTTATAAATCAGCTTATAAAATTCCTAAATATGTAACACATAGCCCTCAGGAATCTCCAAGAACTGTTCCCAGGGCACCACTGGAATGATTTCAGACCCATATCCGTTAATTGCTTCAGAATGACCGTAATGTAATAGTTAAGAACCTGGATTCTATAAACAGCGACCTAAGCAAGAATCCTGGCCTCACTACTTACTACCTGCTAACTTTTCTAATCTTTGGTTTCCTTCTCTGGAAAATGATATAGTAATTATAATAACTATACCATCCCCATAGAGTTCTGTGAAACATAAATGAGATAATATAAGTGAATAGCTTATCACAGTGTCAAGAACATAACAAGAACTCAAAATAAGGGAGCCACTGTCCTAAGTTTTATATACTGCCATTTCTCTCTGTGGCACTAAGGAAGCACCACTCATTTCTTAAATGGATTCTGCTTTGGAGAAATAGTGTTTGAAAACACAAATCAATAATTAGGCATCTGTGCATAATACCCAAAACGTNGAAAAGGTCATTTTTGGTGAAGTTTATGTACTGGATGTATTTAAATTGTTTCATGTTTCACTTTGCTCAAAATGTTCAAGTATGGATCACTGTACTAGCTTGCATTTATTTTAAAGACCCTTGAAAACCACAGGGATTTGGAATGAATTAATCCTGCCATGAAAATTTCATTTTGCCACAGACTGACATGCCTGTTACAAGATATTTTTCCAGATAGTGGGAGTTAGCAAGAGTAAACAGACAATCCATACGGGCAACTCTCTACCTCTCAGAGACTCAACCCACTTTCTTCTGACCCATCTTCCTCTTCTCCCTCTCTCTTTGCCCTTCTCCTCC
>NW_023254496.1:0-11015 GCF_002007445.2 Ailuropoda melanoleuca | reverse complement strand
GGCTACCGCTTCCCGGCGCCCTGACACGGCGTCTCCCTCCCCCTTCTGTTTAGCTTCCGATATCTGTGCACGGTTTCACGGCTCCGCGCTTCATACCTCGATACTCAGTGCTGGAGATGTTCATTTGTAGAGATCCAGATGTATCTTCCTGCATCTCAGGCTGATTCCGTGGATGTTCCTGCTGGTCTGGTANACCTATCCAGCTCAACTCAGGGGACCGGCTGAAAAAGGGGTCCCCTACTCCTCCGCCATCTTAACCTCCCCCCCAAAAAACTTCTAAGGGCTGTCCCAATCCGGTGCAGAAGCTCCTTAGGGAGAAGCTGTGCAGAACACTATTTTTTAAAGTTAAAGAACAATATCTTCTGGGGTGCCTGGGTGGCTCAGTCAGTTGCACATCTGACTTTTGGTTTTGGCCCAAGCAATGATCTCAGGGTTATCAGATCAAGCCCCACATTGGCTCCACGCTCCACAGGGAGTCTGCTTGAGATTCTTTCCTTCTCCCTTTGCCCCTCCCTATCCCCTGGCTCGTGCTCTCTCTTTCTCTCCCTCTCTGAAATAAATAAACAAATAAAATATTTTTTAAAACAAACAAACAGTATCTTCCATAGGATCAGATTAAAAGATAATTGTGTAACTCCACCCCACTTTTATTCAACATTGCACTAGAGTTTTCAGCAAGTGCAATAAGACAAGAAAGTGAAATAATAAGCATACAATTTGTAAAGGAAGAAAAAAATGGATAATTTTTTTTAAAGATTTTATTTATTTATTTGACAGAGAGAGAGACAGCCAGCGAGAGAGGGAACACAAGCAGGGGGAGTGGGAGAGGAAGAAGCAGGCTCATAGCAGAAGAGCCTGATGTGGGGCTCGATCCCACAACGCCGGGATCACGCCCTGAGCCGAAGGCAGACGCTTAACCGCTGTGCCACTAATGTGCCCCCCAAAAATGGATAATTTTTTACAGAAAGTGATTGCATACATATAATATCCAAAAGAATCTATAAATTATTAAAATTAATAAGTGAATTCAGTTACATCATTGGATGAGGGTCAACCTACAAAATTTCATTTTACTTCTATACCAGCACACAATAACAACAAAAATAAAATAAAAATTTAAAACTGGTATTATTTGCAATAGCATGAAAAAACATTAAATATGTAGGAATAAATGAAAGATGTGCAGCCAATTTCCTCAAATTATCTATAGGCTAATGCTGTCTCAATGAAAATCCCAGAAGTCTTGCTTTCTTTTTCTTTCTTTCTTCCTTTCATTCTTTCTTTTTTTGTGGATATTGGCAAGCTGATTCTAAAAATTTTAAAGAAATGCAAAGGGTGAAGAATAGCTGAGGCAATTTTGAAGAAGAAAAACAAAGGAGGATCTATGCCACCAGATATCAGAACTTAGGAGGATAACCAACCGTCCTAGTTTGCCAGAGACTGAGGGGTTTTCTCAGATGCAATACTTTCAGTTTTAGAATCCAGAAATTTTCATATATCAAATCATTGTGTTGTATACCTTGAACTAATATACAATTATATGTCAGTAATATCTCAAATGGAAAGGGAGGGGCGTGTGCAGAATGTACTAGGAAAACCAGGACAATCAGTCACCCTAAGACTTAGTATAGCACTATAGTTATTAAGATAGTGTGATATTGGCACAAGTATAAACAAATAAAATAAACTCCTAACTCATAACACAGCAAATAAATTCTAGATAAATTGTGTTTCTAAATGTGAAAAGTGTAGTGGTAAAACTTTTAGGAAAACAGTAGGAGATTATCTGTATGCCTATGATATGGACAATGATATCCTAAATAGGAAGCGTAAAATGCTAAACATTAAGGGAAAAATTGATAAATTGGCCTAAATTAAATTTAAATGCTTGTTTTCTTTTTTTTTTTTAAGATTTTATTTTTAAGAAATCTCTACATCCAAGTGGGACTCGAACTCAACAACCCTGAGATCCAGAGTCCCATGCTCCAACAACTGAGCCAGCTAGGCACCCCAAATTCTTGTTTTCATTATAAAAATTATTTAAGAGGGGTGCCTGGCTGGCTCAGTTGGTGGAACATGGGACTCTGGATCTTGGGGTTGTGAGTTTGAGCCCCATATTGGGTGTAGAGATTATTTTAAAATAGTATCTTAATTTTTAAAAAAGATTTATTTATTTGAGAGAGAGAGAGAGAGAGAGGGCTATGATGAGTAGGAGAAGGGGCGGGGAGTGAGGAGGGAGAGAGAAAGAATCCTTAGGCAGACCCTCTGCTGAGCCTGGAGCCCTACTCGGGGTTCTATCTCAGAACCCCAGGATCATGACCTGAGCCTAAACCACGAGTCAGACACTCAACTGACTGAGCCACCCTAGTGCCCCAAAAATAAAATCTTAAAAAAAAAATTTAAGAAAATATTTAAAAAGCAGCCAGTCACAGAGTGATTTTATATAGTATGTTACGTATGTAATTATATATTATAAATAAATACATCTTTGTATTAAATATTTTATTTAATGTGTTTTTCAAATAAATATTTTAATATAAATATGTTAATATTTACTTTTAAGTATAGTTATGTATAACAAACATATTTTTACATACAAATTACATATATCTTCTACTCTATATGTGTCTGTGTGCATATATGTGTCTATATCTATACATATCTCTATATATTGTTTGTTGTATATCTGACAAAGGACTCATATACTATATAAAGCATTCCCATAAACAATAAAAAAAGGCATATGAAATGGTGCTTAACTTTATTAGTCATCAGAGAGATGGAGATTAATATTACTATGAGATTACACAAACAATACCAAGTGCTGGTAAGGATGGGGGGCAATTAGAACTTTCATACACTGTCAAAAGCAGTATCCAATGGTACAAACATTTTGGGAAACTCTTTGACAATGTCTACTAAAGCTCAACACATTTGTACCCTATGACTTATAGATTCCACTTCTAGGTTCATACCTAGGCACCTAATGTGAACCCTCTTTAGTGGGTTTAGGCTTGGGATCATACATTCAAATGCATACAGATAGAGGTCAGGCAATCATATTAATTGTGATAGGCAATACAGAGTGTCAGGGACTGTGGTAAACTGTCTCCGCTCCCTACTGTCTATCACGCTTATCTCTGTTTATATTGGAATTTGTGACCCCAAGCCTAAAGCCATTAAGAAAGATTCAGTTAGGTGCCTAGGAAACAAACATTCTCTTTACTGAAGAAGAAACACACCTGGCCACAGCTCCGCACACTGCCCAGAAGGATGTTTTCAGTGGAAGTGATGCAAGTCGATATGCTGGACATCATTTGGCATAGCTGCCCTTCACTCCTCTGTTCACTTTCCTCTGCTGCCATGTCTAGATCTCAGGTTTTGGCCTCTTTCCCTATGGCTGATGGCTCTTGGGTGGACACCTTACCCAAGCTAGGTGCCGTGCGTGGATACACAGTTGGTGTTCTGCCTAGATCCTGGATCCCCTTGTGAGGGCAGTGCACCAACCCCCAACTGCTGTGAATGTTGGCTGCTCGTGGCTCACAGCTACTCCCTTCTCTTGAATAGCCTTTTCCAAAAATGCTTGAGAAGCTCTGCCCACAGCCAGTAACTGATGGACATGGGGATGCAAAAGGCGCACTCCATTGCTTCAAGATGGGGTAACTCTGCAGATCCCACTGTGGGATCAGGTTGAGATTAGACTAGCTCCTGCTCTCTCCTGCTTCCCTCACTGCCCTGCAGGTTTCTGCTGAGAGCACTCCCCCCAAAAATCACTTGCACCAGGATCCCTCTGCTTGTAGGAAACCCAAGCTAACTCACAGGGCCCATAAGATCTTCTTCCCTCAGAGAGCCAGAGAGCCCAGGCAGGCTGAAAGAATCCTATCAATGTCAACACAACCATGAACTCCTAGAGCTCCGTTTCTTCCCTTGCTGAGCTGTGGTTATTCAGCTTTCCTTTGATTTCATAAAAGCCCCCAGGAGCTTTCCGATAATCCCCCTTTTTGTTTAAGTCAGCCGAAGTCCATTTCTCTGCCCCGAAGCGGTATCACCTTAACTAATATGATGGGTAATCCAGACCTGACCTAACATGGCCTTGGATTGTGACCTAACATGACCCAGTGCTTTGTGAGATAACATGAGTTGGAATCTGAGGGAAAAAAATAATTGATTACCCTTTCTATTCCCTTGGCATCAGTAACTAGACGTGCTGCTGGGCACGCTCCCCGTCCTGTAATCCTCCAGGAATTTGCCTTGCTAAGGAGCTAATTTTTTACCCAGGACCAAGCTTCCCTGAGACCTTCTGGATTCCCTGGAGGCATGAAAAGATAAATTCCTTCCACCGGACATCATCCTCTCCCATCTCCCTTTGTTTCCAATCCTGTCCAGGAGGTTCCAGCATCTCTCTGAGACTTCTTATCCCTCCGACTTACTTTTCTACATCCTCATTCTCTGTGTGTACGTATATGCCAAGTACATGCGGGGTATTGCGTACATATTAGGAAGGCGGAGTGGGGGGAGTCACAGGCGGGTAGTCAGAGTTCAGGTCACTAAACTATGGGTTATAAAGAAAGGGTGACACAACACAAGCCTGATTAGTTCCACTCAGAACTGTTCACTGATTCATCAGAAAATTGATCCTTCTGACCCAGACTCTCCCCTCTCAATAGTCAAAGGCAGCTTTTGTTGGAGCCAGAAATTGTGCCTCTACAGCAATTTTCGGCACTTTAGCCCAAGACAAGTGGCTACCGGAGCCAAATGTGGATCCAGCAGAATGATAGTTTAAGATATTAATGTACAGGGGCGCCTGGGTGACACAGCGGTTAAGCGTCTGCCTTCAGCTCAGGGCATGATCCCAGCGTTGTGGGATCGAGCCCCACATCAGGCTCCTCTGCTATGAGCCTGCTTCTTCCTCTCCTACTCCCCCTGCTTGTGTTCCCTCTCTCGCTGGCTGTCTCTATCTCTGTCAAATAAATAAATAAAATCTTTAAAAAAAAGATATTAATGTACATTCTATTTTGTAGTGAGCGTGTCCTCCTCTCTCCCCACCCCCAGCTCTGTGCAGGCAGACAGTCCTGTGGTCTTAGGGGGACTTGGCGTAGAGTGACAAGTGAGAAGTTGACAAGTCTTTCTAGCTTGCTCCTCGTGACTGGTAGAGGCCATAAATGGATGGTCCACTGGTCTTAGAGTGTCTACAGAGAAGATTCTTTTTTTTTTTTAAAGATTTTATTTATTTATTTTGACAGAGAAAGACAGCCAGCGAGAGAGGGAACACAAGCAGGGGGAAGTGGGAGAGGAAGAAGTAGGCTCCCAGTGGAGAAGCCCGATGTGGGGCTCAATCCCAGAACGCTGGGATCACGCCCTGAGCCGAAGGCAGACGCTTAACAACTGCGCCACCCAGGCGCCCCTACAGAGAAGATTCTTTTGGGCCACATGGTACTTTTTCAAAGTCTGATTTTGGCCAGAGGGCTCAGCTCCACAGTTTGCCACAGTCCCCAGCCCTCCCTATTATCTATCACATTACTTGCCTGGCTTATTTCTGTGTGCATACGAATCTGTGACCCTAGGTCTAAACCCATTAAGGAAGATCATGTTTTGTGCCCAGGAAGCGAACATTGTCTTCTCTGAGGAAGGAACAGGAAGATTAGAGAGGGAAGTTTTCATTCAGAAGAGGGAATGCCCAGGATTATAGGCAATAATGGCCAGAACCTCTTAGAACCGTGGAGAGTAAAAAGAAGCAGAGTTCACAGTTCAATTCTGGACCCCCAGGCCTGGACCCTGCTTGGGTCCAAATGTCAGAGGGGGTGGGGGAGTTAACAGAAAACGCTACTCTGTAGCGTTTACTCTGGAGCAGTATTCCCAAAACAGGAAAGAGGGAAAGAGGTATATGTAACGGCCTAAGGTCATGGTGAGGAAATTTTCCCTTCCAACCATCCTTTTTGTTTTTCCCATGTAATTCATCCACTGAAGAGATATTTATTAAACATTCATTAGGCATTGGGCATTGTTGTAGGCTGAGGATATGCCATTGAATAAACTTTTGTGGAGCTTTTATTATTTAGTCTCTCTGTGTCTCTGTTTCTGTCTGTCTTTCTCCATCTTTTCTTTTAAGATTTTATTTATTTGTGTGAGGGGGAGAGAAAGAGGTCATGAGTAGTGGGGAAGGGTAGAGGGAGAAGTAGACTCCCCACTGAGCAGGGAGCCCCATGCAGGACTTGATACCAGGACCGAAGGATCATGACCTGAGCTGAAGGGAGACACTTTACAAAATGAGCCATCCAGGCACCCCCTTCTTCATCTTTTCATACAGATTTGGAAACACCACCACCATGGTTTACCTCTTGAGGTAATTTGAATACCCCTTTGCCTTGAACAAGATATAGAAAATTGTCTTCCCTTCATATAATTCTAGAATGATAATTCTGAAAAAGCCAGGAAAGCTGATGAAAGCCTCCCCCTTCCAGGAAATGGAGACCCAGGTGTGTGGATATAAGCTCCAGCAAGGTAGTGACTTGGTCTCTTTGGTCACTACTGCATCCCCAGCAGTGCCTTGAATGGCACATAGTAGGTTCTGAATACCTATTTGTTGAATGAATGAATGAATGAACGAATGAATGGACAACCAGCAAAGCAGTTAGAGGCACAGTGGGCTCTGGATGCACATATCCTGCATCCAGTCTCTTTCCCAAACTGCAGGCTAGCAAAGGGAAAGTCAATGGTTCTCATAAGGGCTTTAAACAAAAGACTCAGTGAGAAAAAAAAAAAAGAGTATAAGAGAAGATTCAATGACAGAGACAGTTTCAAAAGCACACGGAACCATGGCACACACCTAGAGGAGCCTGACCTAGTGGAAGCTGCTTTGGACTGCACGTGATTTATAGAAATTCCCTAGAGCTCCTTGAACTAGTTGCTCTTCCCCGGGAATAGGTGTGTCTTGGGGGTAAAGAGCTCCCCCAGGAAAGCTTCTTATTTATCTAGAGCCCTTCACCTCCTTGGTGTCCTTTCCCTCCACCCAACATGCTGCAGATCACCCAGCTGTTACCTGACCAAGAGTGGGGCTCTCAGCAAACGTACAGAATTAGGAGCCTCATCTCTTGGCTCTAAGGGGTTTACAGGTTTTAGAGGAAGGCAACCTATGTGCTTCTGAAACAAGAACATGGATGGCCCTAATGGTGATTTTGCTGCACATAGTTTAAATGACAACTATAGGCAAGACTGGCAGGCGAGAGGCCATCACAAGAGAAGACAGCAATGTGGGTCTAAGTCTCCAAAGAAGAAGAAAAGGCTGTGGGCCTCATGTTTGACCTGCTCGGCCTCCCTTCCCCCTTCTTCTGGTTGTAGCACTTTGGTTATCTCCCCCTTCCCCAATACTGCCCCCAACCCATTGCACACAGTCTTGATGAGATTGTCAATTAAATTGCTGTGGATAAGGGGTATGTGTTACCAAGTGACCCACCAGGCCATTCATGCTCTTTTTTTCCGGGAATTTGAATCTTGAGCGCAGGAACATAGGGTGGAAAATGTGTCCTGAAGCTCCCTAAAAGGACCACCCATTAACTCCTGCTACCTGGACTCCTCAGGTCCCCAAATTCCTCTTCTTTCAGTGGGTGGCCAGATCAGGTTCTATATATTCTGTGAGCTTTCTAATATCATTCCAATAAGGTCTTTTAAGGTCAGTTTCTGTTGCTGGCAACCTGAGAACCCTGTCTTATACAGAAAGGTTCCTAGAAAATGTGGGATGTGAGCTGACACATCCACCTGGAAAGGATATGGGACATATTCCAGGTGAGGAGGACAGTATCAGCAAAGCCCTCAAGAACTCTGCTTCGCCTGGTTCAAGCGCAGACTTCAGGGGAGGAAGTATGAGAAATCAGGTGGGAGATTTGGGGTGGGGCTAGTGTGGGAAAGTCCTTTCCTACTTGCCTTTTTCTTACAGCAGAGGTTCCCACGATGCTGTTGGACACACTGCTGGGCCATAGTCAGTGAGAGCTGCAGATGGAAGGAGAGGCAGCCAGCAGAGTTGGACTGTACATATTAGAAATTGGGGATGGGCCAGGGAGGGGGGTCTTGGTGGGCAATCTCACCTGTCTGCTAAGTTGAGGCAGCAAAAAGTTGGGAACCTTCACGAAGAGAAACAAGACCTATGGAGGAGGAGAGAATATAAGGAGGTGGTGATTGTCAGAGGATAGAATAGACCCCGAGTCAGTCTGCCTGGTCTAAATCCTGGCTCCATCACTGACTGTGGGAGTGAATTCCTTACCCTCAAACAGTCCCTACTTCAATTTAATGTAGTGGCTGGCCAATAATAAGCACTCAGTAAATGATGGTTATTATTGTTATTATTATTATTGTCAGTAAAATCTGATTATATGAATCTAAATTGTTAATTATCAATTATCATTTTCACAAATTAAACTTCAGATTCAAAGCCCCAGACCATCCCTACCTGCAGCCACCCACACACAAAACACAATTATACTTCAGAAATGCCCCCGGGGCCCAGGATGACATTACAGACTAATAAACCTGAGACAAAGCCAATAAGATAACATAAAAGAAAAGATCCAACAGGTAGAGACTTCTACCATTATGTTAAAAGGGAAATGGTGGTCTGACACATAGAATTATGGCATAGACAGGGAGGCAGCTGACTGGCAGAGTTGGGACAAAACCTAAAATACTTCCTGTTCTAATAAAGATCCTTGGAAACTAGATACAGATGTAGGCCATACCACTTCAACAGGAGAATGGTGGTCAAGGAAGTACCCAGTGAGCCCGAGGAACTGGACTGGAAAATGTAATTGTATTATTAACAAAATTTCATGTATCACTGTTCAAGAAGAGGAATGGAGAAAGTGCTGACCTGGGAGTTAGAAGTCCTAGATTCCACAGAGAGTCTGTTAGGATTTGTCCTATCTGAGAGGATTTATCCTCTCCATAGCCCCTGACCATGACATGTATGTCCCTCCCCCACCTAAGTGGACTTGTGAACATGACCCACTCTGTCTGGAGCCTAATCTCACTCCTAGAACAGAGAATGGGTATCAGGATGGGAGGAAGGGTTGCAACTCTAAACAGAGTGGTCAGGAAAGGTGTCACTGAGAAGGTGACATTTGAGAAAAAGACTTGAAGAAGATCAAGGACTGAACTGTGGGATATCTGGGCAAAGAGGATTCCAGGTAGACAGAAGAGCCAGTGCAAAGACCCTGAGGCAGAGGCATTTCTAGTGTGTGCAAAGGCGGACAGGGTGGTTATAGCGGAGTAAGCAAAGGGATAGGAGACATAAGCAAGGCAGACCGTTAGGGCCTCATGGGCCCCTGTAAGAGCTCTGACTTTATTCTGAGTGAAATAGTAAGCCATTGGAGGGTCCTAAGCAAATGACACGGTCTGACTCAAGTTTTAAAAGAATAACCCTGGCTTTTGTATTGGGAGGAGATTGTATGGAGCAAGAGCAGAAGCCTCTGGGTTTACCAACAGGTCAAAGACAAGACAAGAAATCAGCAAAAGAGTGGACAGAGAAGTGGGAAACAAACCAGAGTCTCTTTTCCCAGAAGCCAGAGAAGAAAGACTTTCAAAGCAGAAAGTGGGTCTTATTTAGCCCCTTTCCAAGACTTCAATGGCAGTGAATGCTCCAAAAAGCAAACCAAGTCATGTCGTTAGGCTTGAAACCTTTAAGTGACTTCCCACCGCCTCAGGAAGAGTCCAAGGCAATGATCAGGCTTCTGAAGCCTTTCACCGCTGATCTCTACTTGACTCACACCAGGCCTATCCCTATCTGAAGCATCTGCTGTCCCGTAAACATGGGATGCTGTGTCTTCACACTGAAACTTTACGTGCTTCTTCCTCTACCCAGAGCACATTTCCTACCCTTCAGTTCTTGGCTTAAATGAGACAGCCTCTTCAAAGTCTTCCCTGCTCTGTGCCCACTGAGCCCCTTGTGCTCACCCAGCCTTTTCCAAGCCATTGAAACTGCCCATTTACCTTTTTGTCTCCTCCAACAGAGTGCAACTTTAGTGAAGGTACAGAATGTTTCTCCTTCACTAGAACCTGAAAAAACTGCAAGAAATATTTTTGAATAAAAGAAATACATTTTTGAATAAATGAATGAAAAAATAAAACTCAAGTTTGGGACATATTGAATTGAGGTGTTTATGGGACACAGAAGGCAAAGCATCTGGTTGAACAGTGTCGTGCTGATAAGTGTTTATCAACTGGCTCTTGATAAAGCCCTGACGAGTAGCATTTGTTGAATGCCATGGTGTAACTACTCCCACGGTGGCCCATTTCAGGCTCCCTGTGACACAATGCTAAATAGAGAGTCGGGAAGAGATGTGTACAATTGGTTCTCGGGAGTTGCTGCGAAGGGTTCCTGCACTCCGCTGCCTGAAGGCAGAATGGATGTGAGGGTGTCATGCTCGGGAGTGGGATGTAGGCTGGAGAGATGGATTTGGTGGTCATCTGGAGAGTGATGGTCAGGGGAACGACAAGATGGCCCAAGGAGTTGGCTCAGGGTCAAATGAAGAGAACAAGGCTATAATCTGAGGCAACACCAATATTTATGTAGCATGTGGAAAAGGATCCTCTTTGGAGGAGAAGGAAGCAGGAAGACCTGGAAGAGAAAATCTGTAGAACCAGGTTGGTAGAGTGTCATGGAAGCCTGGGAGTAGGAATTCGCAAGGAGATTCCCCATTGGCACATAAAGCAGAGAGAGTCAGTGTTGGAAAGGTGTTGGAAAATGGCTGCTGCATTTCAAAGTTAGCAGGTTATTGTAACTTACCTAGAATGGTGAGGACAGCAGCCAGAGTATAGAGAGGAAAATGTTTGGAAAAGGAGTGTATATAGCCAGGGAAGCTGGCATTTAGGGTGTTGTATTATTGTTACGTAATAAATTACCCTAAAACTTAGTAGCTTAGAACAACGGTAAACATTGTCTCGAAGCTTCTGTGGATCAGAAACTCAGGAACAGCATAGCTGGAGAGTTCAGGCCTAGAGTCTCTCATGAGGGTGCAGTTAAGATC
>NW_023254495.1:0-3124 GCF_002007445.2 Ailuropoda melanoleuca | reverse complement strand
CTCTATGCCTTGGTTGGGTCATGACTTCTGTATTGGAAAGGTGAGAGAACATGCATTTAAAAATTCTGGGCTACCTTAAAATGGTTCTTAAAGAGAGGATTTGGATTAATTCCCGAAATGCCCTGCATAAAACTCAGAGATATCACATAACCTCTCCTAATCTCACCTTCCTTGCCTGCAAACTGTAAGAATACTCCCTGCCTTGCAAAGCAAGTAGATCATATGCAAGCGATTTAGGAAATGTAAAATGCAGAAAATAATCAGTCAGAGAGCCTGAGTTTGAATCCTGCCTCTAGCATGCAATAGATCCTGGTAGAATACTTAATCTCTCTGTAAAATGAAATTAATAGCAATGCCAAATTTATTTAGTTGTTGTGAGAATTAAATTAGTTATTATACATAAGATGCTAAAACCACTGCCTGGCACATAAAAGGTGATATATAAGCAGTTGCCATTTTATTATAAAATGTGAATAATTCATAGAAATTACTAACATATATTTTATTAACCTATAATCCTTTCAAAACTGAGGTGATGATGCTGAGAGTCTGAGATCCTAGTAAAGATTTAATCGGTCAGCTGAGAATGTTTGTTGGGAAAATACATAGTTGATCTTTATCACTTTTTTTCTATAATTACCAACTCCATTTGGCTCTTCAGGGAACAGATTAATTAATATCATTAAGAGGTAGCAGAGAACTGAATATGGCATTTTGAAATTTTCTAACATGGAGAATTCCACCTCCAGTTGAATTTGTACATGAAGTGTGAGGAAAGCCTGTCCCCCAGTATGCCCAGGATGGAACCCAGTATGGTATCCTGAGGTATCCAGAGTAGAGCGCCCACAGTATGGAAGGAAGCTGGAGCAGTGGGAGTGGATTTATTGCTTCTTATCCAGGAGAGGCTTGTTAACAGCTACATGCTTTTCACTGAAAGGTCAAGTGCAGACGGACAGATTTGTTGGAAAAGAGTGATTCCACATTAAAAGCCTGGGGAGGGAATGTCTGTCACTTCTCCTAAAAGTTGCCAGCAACTGTCTGGTGCTGCAATGATGTGTCTCTGACTATTTCTGTGTTGAGCTATAGACTGGGCTCAAGAGGGGCCCTTCTAGGTCACAGGATGGACAAGGTTAAAGGGAAAGAACAACTTTTGCTTCAATTCAAGAAATGGACATGAGCCGTTCCCACACCATCTCTCTCAGGGATCACTGACACAGTGAAGAAAGAATGTAAAAATGGGGCCACCATGGTGGTGATGGGACATAGGACAGAGCCCTTGGTGGGTGGTAGATGGAATTAGCTTTCTGTTCCCTCTTCTAGGAGTTCTCTCCACCATTCCTTTTAGAACAGTGGGATCATGTTTTTTCTAAGAAGTGTCTCTGAGGAATTATATTATCAGGTGCAGTTTGTTGGGATAGAAGAATGATATAGTATCTAGTCTGCAAAGACAGTCTTCCAGTGGACCACATAATTCAATATCCATGTTCTATGTAGTCCTTCCCACTCTGTTGATTTGGGGAAGGGAATGAATCTCTCAGTCAGAAGCCGCAGTAGTCAGGAAATTGAAGCATTAGAGCAGAAGACAAAGATGATACAATAAAAAGTGTGGGACTGAAAGCACAGTGGTNGTGATACAAGAAAAAGTGTGGGACTGAAAGCACAGTGGTCATAGGAAGCCAGAACAATGCACAAGCCTTGGCGTGTCAGTTCAGGTGAGTCACATGAATAAGAGATTCTGCACCACAGTGGCCCTTTTTATGTATGTCTTAGACCAGTGGTTCTCAAAATACAGTATCAGTGTTACCTGGGAACTTACTAGAAATGCAAAATTTGGAGCTATACTCTAAGCTTACTGAATCACATACTCCACGGGTGGAGCCAGAGCTTAACAAGGGTTTAAGTGATTCTAATGCTTATTAAAATTTGAGAATCAGTGGCTTAGAAATTTAGTACTCAGGGGTGCCTGGTTGCCTCAGTTGGTTAAGCGTCTATCTACCTTTGGCTCTAGGTCATGATCCCAGAGTCCTGGGATTGACTCCTGGTCATGATCCCAGGGTCCTGGGATCAAGCCCTGTGTGGTCAGGCTCCCTGCTCAGTGGGGAGCCTGTTTTTTCCTCTACCTCTGCCACTCCCCCCCCCGCTTGTGCTTTCTTGCTCGCTCTTTCTCTCTCTCTGTCAAATAAATAAATAAATAAATAAAATATTTTTAAAATGTTTAGTACTCAAAGTGCCATCTGTGGAATTAGTTAAAAATGCAGACTTAGTCTGAATCCGAATCTGCTTGTTAACAATATCCTCAGATGAATCCTGTGTACCGTTTGAGAAGCGTTGGGTTAGAGCATTCATGCCAGACTACAGGTAGTACCTGCAAGCATGAAGTGTTTAGGCAGAGTCAACTGTATGGAGAGCCTGGATGTCTTCCCACCTGAAGAGGTCCTGGCCCTGAGCAGAACGGAGCCCTAGCGGAGTTGGTGCTTGAACCTCCAGTCTCAAAACCTTANCCCTAGCGGAGTTGGTGCTTGAACCTCCAGTCTCAAAACCTTACCTAGAAAGACTTACAAACCCTACTCATTGCTAGGATATAAACCAGACTTAGGCTTGGGACGCTGGGATGGCCTAAAGACCCCTGAGCAATAATGTCTTTCCAGTCAGAGAGAAAAAGCTCCTTGTTGCTGGACTCGCCTGTACTCCTGAGGTACAAGTGAGGCTTCTTAGCAGAGATTCTCAACAATATCTTTAGGAGTTGGCCGAGAGGCTAGCACGTCAGCACAACGCCTCTTTTTGCATTTTGTGATCTTTTATCAGTGGTGGCAGCCCCTAGTGTTGTGAAAGAAGGGAAAAGGAAGCTGTCATTTGCTGAGCTCTCTTATGTGTGAGGGTTTATGCTCTTTCCTCATATGCCTCATAACCGTGTTCTTATAACCATTCTACAATTAACTGATTCAATTTTCTAAGGGGTTTAAGAGCTTGTCCCACCATTAGGAACAGATTTTCTAGGCCCTCTTGTCTTCTGGTATGACTTGCAGGTGTTTTTGTCATTAAATAACTCAGGAGGACTGAAGCAATACTCTGCCTACAAGGCAGATCAGGATGAACTTTTTGTATTAAGATGCTTTGTTATTCC
>NW_023254494.1:0-9504 GCF_002007445.2 Ailuropoda melanoleuca | reverse complement strand
TTTGATCCACGTTGCTCTACTTACTTCACGTTCCCTGCTGACTAGCTTCCCACAGTAGGCACACAGCACATTCCATCCCTTTTCTGTGGATTGCCAACGTCTCTCTGTTAGGAATAACGCAACAGTGGACACGGTCTTTCAGCCTGCGTGAGACCGCTTCTCCGCATTGTCTACCCACAAGTGGGACTGCTGGTCGTAGATTATGTCCCTCCTCAGCTGAGCCTGAGACAGCCACACTGTGCTCTAACACTTAGCGGTTTCACTCCCACCCACAAGGTCAAGTTCACATTGCTCCATGGTCTCACCACCCCTCGGTACCATCAGAGTGCTTTAATTTTGTCAGGCAGATTGTTATGAAATGGCTGCTTAGGATTCCGGTTTTTATTTCCCCAGTTACTACAGGCCACACATCTTTCCGTATGTTTGTAAGCTGACTGGAGTGCTTCTTCTGTTATCTGCCTGCTCATATTTTTTGGTCTACTTTTTAATTAGATTTTTACCTCACTATTCCTCGATGACAGCAATTTGTATATTCTGGACATTATCCTTTGTCCACCAGAGGCACTGGAGAAACTTCTTTGAAGTCTGTGGCAGATCCTTTAGTCTTGTTTGTGACGACTTCTGTCAAACGTACGTTTTAAGTGTGCTTTTCAAACTGTGGCCCTGGGGTCATGTTCTTGTGCCCCAAGATCATTGATACACTCACAGATTTTCTTCCGGATGTTTTAACTTCTACAAATACTTGTCACGTTACATTCTCCACCTATCCCTTGATACTCTCATGAATGGCAGGACTAAGTCATCTCATTTTTCCAGCGTGGAAGACCCGTTGCCTCAGTGCCAGTGAAGAGCTCATTTCTTCCTCCTGGATTTGTAATGTCACTGCTCACACCACATTTTTTATACGTAGACATCTATTTCCGGTTCTACTTCTGCTCTGCTCATCTATTCGTGTAACCCTGTGTTCACACCACGCGGCCTGAACTGGAAGTAAGTCCTCACACCGACAAGGCCGGCTGCCCACGATGTGTTGTTCTTCAAGACTTTTATTGGCTATTTGGGGCCATGTGCCTTTCCTTTTGAATTTAAAGATCAGTTCTTGAAGTTCCATGAGAAAAAGCACTGTATGACACTGTACTGAATTCCCACTTTAATTTGAAGAGAATTCGTATCTTTATAACACCGAGTAGGGTTTTTTGGGGTCCTTCAATTACGTATTTTTTGTTTGCTTTTATTTTGTTTTGTTCTTTAAGTAACGTCTACACCCAACGTGGGGCTTGAACTCAGGATCCCGAGATCAAGAGTCGCAGGATCTGCCAAGAGAGCCAGCCAGGCGCCCCCTTCGGTTATGTTTTGGACTTTTCTAACTTTCTCCAGAAAAGTTGTGCACATCTTGTGTTGCATTCAGTCCTAACTACGTTCTGCTTGCTCTGAAGAGTGGGGTCTGCTGCCCTGTTTCCTTACAGGCCCGTGCTGGTGCTCGTCCACACTGTGCTCGGCAACCTCACTGGGCTCTCTTCTTTGTTCTGACAGTTTGTAGGTTTCTTTTGGATTTTCCACTCATCAATTCATCCACATTTTGTCCTTGTCTTTCCATTTCTTACATACATCATATTTCTTGTCTTAATAAGGTGCTGGTGATGGCCTGTAGCATAATATACGATTTAAAAAAACGAGGTAGAGAACATCCCTGCCTCCATCCCATCTTTAATGTCCATGTGCTTGGATTTTCATCATTAACCATAATGTTTACTGCGGATGCTTTACGGATACCTTTAATCAGGCTAAGGAAATTCCCTTCTAAGTGCTAAATTTTACTGATTTTTTTCCCTTCCATCTATGAAGGTGGTCATATAGCTTTTCTTATTTTTTTAAAAGACTACATTTATTTGACAGAGAGAGAGAGAGAGAACACATGCATGTGTGCAACTGGGGGGAGAGCCAGAGGGAGAGAGAGAATCCCAAGCAGGCTCCACAGCTGAGCATGGAGTCCAACGCGGGGCTTGATCTCATGACCTGAGCTGAAACCAAGAGTCGGATGCTCAACCAATGGAGTCACCCAGGCGCCCTTAGCTTTTCTTCTTTAATCCACTGAGAAGGTAAATTGTATTAATACAGTTTCTTTGCTCAGTCATTTTTGTAGTCCTAAAATAAACTCTAACTGGCTATGATTTTTTTTTAAAAATAGAGCTGTATTAGATCTGTGAGCATTTGGTTGAGATCTTTTGAATCTCTAACCATAACCATGATTAGTCTACAAGTTTACGTTCTTATGCTTTCCTTTTCCAATTTCACAGCAAGGTATTCCTGCCCTCATGAAGCAAATGGGGTAGCTTTCCTTCTTTTTCTGTGTTTCATGTAACCCTACTTAAGCCTTGTCAATTTGGGGAAGGCAAACTTTTTATTGCTGTAATGATCTTTCATGGCTTGTATTTATCCATATTTTTTATTTCTTGAGTGATTCTGATAATTTCCATATTCCTAAAACACTATCCATTCTGTATAATTCTGTCACATCCATTTGCATATAAGTGTACTTACAATTTTCTTATGGTCTTTATGAGCTCTACTGTATCTATAGTAATGTCTGTGCTTTTCTTCCTAATACTATTTAATCATGGTTTTTCTTTATTTTGGTTAATCGGTATTCTTGGAGATTCTATTTTTTTGAAGATCAAGCTACATAATCCTCTCTACTTCGTGTTTTCCTAGTTCATTAAATTTTTCTTTTTTCCTGCATTACGTCCTTCCTTCTGCTGTCGGGGTTTTACCCTGTCGTATTTTCCCACCTTCTTGAGTCACAGAGTGGGCCTGGTTTACCCTATGGAACAAACAGGTGGCTTCAAATCCAATCAAATTCTATAGACAGAGAAACAAAGGCAGTTCTGTCCTTAACCAAGAGGAGGGTGTGGTGAAATGGCGAGAAGTGGCCTGAGGTGTAATAATTCACCTTTAAACTCCAGGAAAGAGCAACATGGCACGTCTCCATCCTATGCCAAAGTACACACCGAAGGCCAGGCCCCAGGGAGATAGCCGCAAAGGGAGCCCTGGGGCTGCGAGGACCGCCGTCTCTAGCACACCTAGCACCTGACAGTGTGCCAGCCTCCACACCCACCTGCCGGCCAGGCGAGACAATCCAGGAGAACCTGCATGAGGGTCAAGTTCAGAGGGCAAGACTGGGGCATTTCAAAAACCTTGAAGTAGATCAAAGTAGATTCTGTCACTTCCCAGCCCCTTCGCTTGCTGCTTGTGTAGTGAGATGTGTGAGCCGGAGATGTTAACACACAGGACACTGGGAGGAAGGCTCCGAACAGCAGGGGACCCCAAAGAGGCCCCGAATGCACATTTGTCCCCTTGCACTCACCCACAGAGACCACTTCAGTGATTTCCATTTCCACGGGAAACAAGGGCGGGCCTGTTGTTTGCGTGTGTTCCGGCGTCCTGACACAGCTGTCCCCACGGGAGCTGCCACTTCCCATATAAGCCGTCCAGCCGGGGCACCCGCCAGGCTGGAGCCAATCAGCGTGTAGGCACCTGCTGGGCACATACCCTTCCTTCAAGATGCCAATGTACTCTGGGGGCAGGGCAGCCGGCGTGGACTCCTGGTCACCACAGAGTCTGGACACTTAGTGTCACTCTCAGAAGAGCTACTAAATGCAGATGCCTTGGCCCTGCCCCCCAGAGTAGGTCTGAATGATGCCTGAGAACATGATTTTAGAAGCTCCCCTTTTCCCCAGGTGAAGCTGATGCAGGCTGTCCTTAGGCCTCATTTTAAGAAACTTTGCAGAAGACTGAGGGACATTGGTCCTCTCTAGGGAGCTGGACTAGACTCATCTGAGGAGCTCTGGAATTATACACTGAATTCTGATATGGACCACATAGCAGAGGTTTAAAACCACTTCTCTAGAAAATTTTGCTTTCCCATGCCCCGTAGACCTCAACCTGCGTCCCAGTGTTCATCATGTAAGGACTGTGCCTGTGCTGTGTTCCTCATGCCCTCCGTTGGCTGTGAAGCCCGACACTTCGAGGCAAGTCTGAGGCCTTTGGAATAAGGCCCCAACACACCCAGGGCCCCGTGCGAGAAGACCCAGCCCACCCATGAAGTCTGGACTCACTACAAGAGGTGGGAGGTCCTTGAAACAGGCTGGCCCTCTACCTTCAGAGCACGACAAGCGTTTACAGGCCAGACTGCGTGGGATGCCTCCTGTACCCCCAGGCACTTCCTCTCTGGCCACCCACAGATAATCAGCCTCCCACGGCCAAGTTCACCGTGGGTTTTGCTGCAGAGTTCTAGGAAGGCTGGACAGACCTGGCATAAGAATGGGTGTTGGAAATGGAACAGAAGGAAAAATTGAAAGGGAAGAAGAAAAAAAAGAAGAGAGCTAACTAGTTGTCATAGAGGTTCGTTTAATTAAAACACGCTCTGAGTAATCCTCCAAACAGTGCTCATGGCACAATATTCCATCTAATCAACTAATTTCTGATCAGTCCTAATAGCTAGAGGGCTTATTCTACAGAGGTCTCTTAAAGTGGAAAAGAACCAAATCCTAAGACATTTAAAAACCTCTACAGGACCCATCTGAAATTAAGCTTCTTAAAAATCTAGTTGGCAGGAGATGTGACTAAGCCCCATTAATCACCATGGTTTTGTCTCACTTTGAAATTATTAGTCTAAAACAGCTCTCTCGAATATTGCAGGTTCTTATATCCTGAGCTGCATACGAAACCGGAGCGTGTCCTAAAACAAAATATTTACCCCTGCTCTGACACAAGAAACTCGAGCCGGTCTTATTTACCACCCTCCCCGGGAAGTCCTCTGATGCCCTTGGAAAGCCAGGGGTTCCAGAGGCGAAAGCACACATACACACACACACACACACACACACATACACACACACACACACCCTGGGCAGGCAGACGATGCACCAACACACTCTTCACTCACCGAACACCCCATGCTCAGGACTGGCCACAGAAAAGGCCGCCTGGGATCCAGAGCGGTCTCCTCCCGGGGAGGGAAAGCAACAGGTTTCCACTTGCTGCCTGCAGCCAGCACCGTCTGATGGAGGAAAGCTGTTCTTTCATTCAAAGGGCATCATCTGCCCTTTACTGCCTCCAGTTTTACAGGCACTAAATTTTAACTGAAAACTTTTTCAGGCATAAAGAGCTATTGAAAGTTGTGAAAATTACAGCCCTGGATAAAGCCGTTGCAGCTTCCTGAGGCATCCAAGCACGCTTCTGCTGTCCGCTCCCGCGCACCGTCCACGTGGAGTCAGTGCAGAGATGGAGAGCACAGGACTTCACACTTCCATTCCTCCTGATGCCAGCAAAAAAGCTGTCCTCTCTGGAGGGAAGCCCATGCTGTGTATCCGACCATAAGAGCCATGTGCTCTATTCCTTGCCCCGTGCCTGTGCCCGGGGACACGCGGCACCAACGGTCCCGCTCAGCGACACCAGCTCTGCTTCCAAGCTGCCAAGGACTGAGTTTTTATTTTCACTGCTCTGTGCGGAGATGTGCTTTTAGTTTATCTGCTCCCTGGTCTCCCGAAGCGGCTAATCTTTAAAAGTATTTCTCTTAGGGATTATTCAGGCAGTGGGCTTCCTTTTCTGCCTGGTATCTTTCTCTTTCGGCCATGGCCTCAAAATAATGGAGTCTGGGTGGCCGCTGAGCAGGAGTTCTGACTTTTGAACTTGGCAGAGGAAAGCTCTGTGCCGTCAAGTACGATGTTTGAAGGGACCACTCTTCTCAAAGACACAGTTAACTGCTCTGTGTTGTTGACTGTCGGACACAGATCCACTGTTATGCAACGATACGAGGACTAGCAATCGAAGGCTGCAGCAGACCCATTCCCGCACAAGGATGACGGCAAACAGCTCATACATCCCTGGGCAAGTGTAATAGGGACGCCTGGGCGGCTCAGTCGGTGAAGCGTCTGCCTTCGGCTCAGGTCATGATCCCAGGGTCCTGGGATCGAGCCCCACGTTGGGCTCCCTGCTCAGTGGGGACCTTGCTTCTCCCTCTGCCTCTGCTCTTCCCCCGCTGCTTGCGTGCGCGTGCTCTCTCACTCTCAAATAAATAAATAAAATCTTTTTAAAAAAAGTGTAAGACTGTAACCTTGAAGAAGAAGATTCACTATTTTAACCGTCCGTGTGGCCCCAGCCTATCAGTGTTCTGAACAGAGAACCAAACAGCCCATGTTTGTCTTGGCAAGGCTTATGCACATTTTTTCCAACCCATGTCAGGGTAATTTGTTCGGTTCCCTAATGCCTGCTCATGTCAAATGAAACAGCGATTTCTGGAATCTTGGGAAAACACATCAACTTCTAGTTGATGACAGAATGGCATGTTATGGTAAGGAATGGTAAGGTTGTCTGACATATCTGGACACTGACAGCTATTACGTTTCATGTTCAGTTCTTCTGACTCTACGATTCCGTGGGATGCCTCTAGGCACACCCTGAAGGAGGGTACATCCTTCTCGGTATTGTAAAAATCGCCCTCTCTTTCTCCTTTCTGACAGATTTTGTTTTGGGTGAACTGCCAAGCCCCTGAGCTAAGTCCTGACTGCCCCAAGAGAAACTCATTTTCTCAGCCTCGGTCATGCTCACAAATAGCCATGACTTTGTTCTGGCCCAGGGATTATAACAGAAAGTCTGCTGGGCAGATTTCCAGAAAAGCAATAAGCCACTGAAGAAAAGAGCATTCCTGACCCCTTTACTTCCTGTCTTCAAAGTGATTGTGATGCACAGAGCTACGGCAGCCTTTTTACAACCAGAAGGGAAAGAAAAAAATGCTGACTACAGTGGCAAGGACATCAGTTCTCGGCCAGCTGAAGCAGCCTTAGGGGTTGCCTCCAGACCTCCTGTTAAATAATTTAATAAAACCGTATCCTCACTGACACAACACAATAAATGAACCTGATCAGAATACTGAACAGAAAACCATGAAACAACATATAAGAGTTTCAAAATAAGGCACGCCCCAANGAGCTAAGTCCTGACTGCCCCAAGAGAAACTCATTTTCTCAGCCTCGGTCATGCTCACAAATAGCCATGACTTTGTTCTGGCCCAGGGATTATAACAGAAAGTCTGCTGGGCAGATTTCCAGAAAAGCAATAAGCCACTGAAGAAAAGAGCATTCCTGACCCCTTTACTTCCTGTCTTCAAAGTGATTGTGATGCGCGGAGCTACGGCAGCCTTTTTACAACCAGAAGGGAAAGAAAAAAATGCTGACTACAGTGGCAAGGACATCAGTTCTCGGCCAGCTGAAGCAGCCTTAGGGGTTGCCTCCAGACCTCCTGTTAAATAATTTAATAAAACGTATCCTCACTGACACAACACAATAAATGAACCTGATCAGAATACTGAACAGAAAACCATGAAACAACATATAAGAGTTTCAAAATAAGGCACGCCCCAACAATTCTATGCATTGTGAATGTACCATTTGTGTATGTAGGGAGCGGAAAAGTAATTCTCAGGGTGCGCAAGCCCACAGAACATTTCAGTTATCTGAGCTGCCTGAAAATACATTTGAAGATCTACTCTAAAATAAATAAATTAAAAAAAATAATAATAAAACCAAGACTCAACTTACAGCATCATCTGGGAGGACGCATGAAAACTACTTCAGTAGTGCGATCTAACAGGTTTGTGTAACATACCGTGGTGCAAATGAAAAACCGCTTAAAAAATCATGACATAAAATACAATTAAATGATTATATAAAATAACTTTAACAATAATCTGCATCAAATTCCAGGCAAATCAACAAAACCAGAAAGTGTGTGGGAGAAAGTAAAAGCATATTAATCTGTCACCTGGAAATACATACCGTTTTACTCCTGGCATTAAACCAACACTCCTTTAATTTCAGTGTTTTTGTTGAACTTCTATAAACATGAAAAGGTGCAACTAGTTGACTCCCATGGCGGAAACAAACTTTCTTAGCCATGGGAGGGAAAAACAACTGGCAAAACAAAAGACCAGCAAAGTAAAAACACAACGTGTTTTCCACNCAAGGAACTACCAGGGCCATCGCTCACACCACAAATAAAGCCCTCCGTGTCCTCCACGTCAAATCGTCCTATTGCAATGTCTGACTACACCACAATAAAGTGAAAGAAAAAAAATAGAAAGAAAACAGGTAAAAAAGAAGAAAAAATCAATTTCTTTCAATTTTCCAAACTCTACCCAAATAAGTGTGGTATTAAAAAAGAATCCAAAGTAGACTTCCGGATGAGTGAGATAGAAAAGGTCATTTAGAAGGAGGCTTAAATAACAAAAATTATAATACTACATTTCATAATAGGGGAAGTTCAGCCAAAGTGGCACTCAGAAACAAATGCTACAGTCATAAAGTAAACATTCTAATGGGGGCGGGAGGAAGAAAGCAGAGGGAAGAAAATATAAAATAACATAGGCTGACATGAATATGCTAGAAAACAGATAAATCTTAGAATGTACGTATCATCCCTGCACTTGGTTCCGAAGGATGAAAGGAAGAAACGGTAAAAGACAAAGAAGAGAAAGGGAAAAAACCCAGAGAGACAAACCCCTGGCACTTCTAAATAGAAAAGAGATTTAAGTGCATATGCACACAACACACACCAATAAATCTGAAAACCGAGCGAAACTTATGATCTTCTGGGAAGATACAAATTATCAAAATTAATTCAAATACAACATAGACAAATGTATCATATGTCAACATCCATGAGAGAATTTTTAAAAGTCATCAAAGGACTGCTTTCAGTAAAACAAAAATAGTTCTAGTTTCAGATGACTTTTATAGGTGAATTTCAGGAAACAATTCCTTTGTAAATAAGTTTTTCTTAAGCATCTTTAAAAAAAAATGATTCTAACATTTTGTTTTACAAAGTTAGCATAAACATGAAGCCAAAGCCAGATGAAGGGAAGGGAGGAAGAGAGGCAGGGAGAGAGGGAAACCACAGATAATTTCAATTATGAATCTTAATCCAAAACCCAAAATCAAATAGTAGCCAAACTCAGCAATATATGGAATACTTTCCGGTAGATTTCTCAGAACCAAGTAATACAGTGACATTTAAAACAGGACTTCTTTGATTATTCAAAAATACTCACCCCAACACTATTAGCATTAAAACCGACAAGAAATAATTCTCACTTCCTTCACCAGAGAACTAGCTAAATAAACATAAAAAGGAATATATAAAGTCATTAAAAATGAAAGCTATATTTAAAATGTTTCCTATGGATCAACGAGTGAAAAAAAAGGAGAATGCTGAACAGCAAATACAGTAACATATTTTTATATAATTACATGCATCTAGCTATTGGAGGATAATATAAGAGATCAGGAAGGACATTGACAAGAATGCTAATGCTTATCCCTGCCCACTGAGATTTTCAGATCAGGTGAAATTCCTTCTAACTCTTTGGTACGATTTCCTTTTGGGGGGGTGGTCATTTTCAGCAAACATGTACCTACTTTTTAAAAGTTACTGTCAAAAAAAAAAAAA
>NW_023254493.1:0-3995 GCF_002007445.2 Ailuropoda melanoleuca | reverse complement strand
AAAGAAGATGATCTTCAAGGAAAACATTGAACTGTGAGCACAGAAGCAGCAAAATCCAGATCGTGGAGAGTACTATAGGCCAAATAAGCCAGGCTCTTAAATAGATAAATTATAAGAATAAAAAAGGACAGGAGGGTAAATCTATAAATTAAAAGACATATCACAGGTTCTTCTTAATGGGTAACACTAAATTGCTACGTCTAGGAATGCATAATTAGATGGTTAAACTATAAAAAAAATACAAGAAAGTGATTACTACCCAAGTCAGTCAGGGTAGTGATCACTTATGGGGGAAGGATGGGGCTACTGCTGAAAGGGGACACATAGGACATGTGCCCCCAGGATGACAGCAAAATTATATTTCTTCACCTGTGTGGTGTTTGCAAGGGTATAAAATAATAGCTAGATATTTTACATAAGCAATCCCTCATAATCTAAAAAGAAGTTTAATGAACACAGAACCAATCACCACGGAGATCTGGTCTCTCAGTGATCATCAGAAACTCAAGGTGAAAGGAAAATGGGGAGGGGATAGAAAGGGACTGTGCCAGAATCCATGAGTGGGTCAGGAACAAATTTGATAGGGAGGGATTCTATTTTTATGATATTATTTTCTTTGAGGTGTTTTCTCATTTCCATATCCATTCTACCACAGTGCCATGGAACAAGGTAACCACCCTCGAATCAAGAGATTCAGATTTCTAGAGAAGGAGTATGGCAGGGCTGACTAACCGGAGGGGATGGGATCACAGGGACACTTGGTGACGTTACCAGGATGCCTAGGAGGGAAAATGTCAAAAAAATGAGATCAGGATTTCCTTCAGAAGCAAAAAGGAATTTCCCATTTGGAAGAGAAAGGTGGTGCTGTTGGCAGACCCTGGAAAAAGAGGCCCAGGATCCCACTTCTCAGTTAGAAAACTGAGGAAGCAGCTAGAAATTCAAAAGAAAACAATATCATGGTGTTCCCAGGAATGGTGTTGAAACAAGATTATAATTTCTGCAAAGTATATAAATATATCAGATTAAAGGTTGATCATTCACCCTTCCATTCCCAAAGAATGGTGATTTTTAAAAAGGGTGCAGTTTGGGGAGGGGAGGGTTACCCTGCTTTACAAAGGTTCACAAAGGTTCTTGTTCCTGGAGCTAACTCTGCAAACAAAAGATAAAAGATACTCAACTTCCAGGAAAGCACCTGAAGTGTATATGCAAAACAATTAGGGAACACTTACAAATTAGGTATTCATGAACTGTCATGACATCTTTATATAACAAAGCAGGGAAAGCCAAGGGCAGAGGGGTGATCAAAAGTTAGCTTAACTATGATTTGCAACAAAGCAGTGTACTCAACATGACATGTTGGAAAATTAGTATCTTTCGTCATTGTCTTTGAGTCATAAAGACAGCACTACACAAATTGCTGAAAAATTTTGTTCCTGGATATCATAGTTTCAATTTCATTCCAATACACCAGACTTATAATAGTATTCTAAGGTCAGCTTTTCAAGAGAAAAAATATCTACAACCCTCTCCTGTTAAAACTTGAAATTTGCTTCCATTTTAAAAGTGTTTCAGTAAGAATCAAAGCTGAATAAAATAAAAAGAATGAATTTGCAGGCTGATTTATGTGGAAGGTTTGTGGGTTTGTGTTATTATTTCAAACCACAAGGGGAAATATTGTTTGAGTCCAAAGAACTCTTAATTTTTAATGGAATTAAAATTTCAATCTGATGTAATTAATTGCCTAAACTTCTCTTGGATGTACTATGGCAAGATCATAAACCGTATTCAAGCATGAACAACTCTGNTAAACTTCTCTTGGATGTACTATGGCAAGATCATAAACCGTATTCAAGCATGAACAATTCTATATCTGCAACAGGATATCCTACGATGTTCTTCCATAATGTATAGGTCTGTAATAGGTAGCCAACAAGAGTTTAACACAGGCATATCGTTTAACATACTCATCAAATGTCACCTTGCACGATCTGGTCATACATACTTAGAAATTTACTACGTCTGACAAATATGTCTTCTGTGCTCTTTTGAGGTGTCATAGCCAACATTTGGCACAATTAGTTGTTATCAGACATGTTATCGCCTTATCACCTGCTCAAAGATGACCAGACACACAGCCTAAGACTTCCGGTATTCTCTGGAATTAAAATTTAAGGTTAAACTTTGCCCTTCACTATTCAAACATTGCAACTACTGAAGTCATCACAAGATGTGTCCAGTGACAAGGACGCATGTTTAATTTAGGAAGAATAGATACTTTTTTTTTTTTGTTCCTATCAGAGTTCTAAAGGGTGTATGGCTTTGAAACAAGAATTGAGATTAAAAACAAAAAACCNACTTCCGGTATTCTCTGGAATTAAAATTTAAGGTTAAACTTTGCCCTTCACTATTCAAACATTGCAACTACTGAAGTCATCACAAGATGTGTCCAGTGACAAGGACGCATGTTTAATTTAGGAATAATAGATACTTTTTTTTTTAAGTTCCTATCAGAGTTCTAAAGGGTGTATGGCTTTGAAACAAGAATTGAGATTAAAAACAAAAAATCGGGGCGCCTANTCTCTCGCTGGCTGTCTCTATCTCTGTCGAATAAATAAATAAAATCTTTAAAAAAAAACAAAAAACAAAAAAAAACAAAAAACCGGGGCGCCTGGGTGGCACAGCGGTTAAGCGTCTGCCTTCGGCTCAGGGTGTGATCCCGGCACTATGGGATCAAGCCCCACATCAGGCTCCTCTGCTGTGAGCCTGCTTCTTCCTCTCCCACTCCCCCTGCTTGTGTTCCCTCTCTCACTGGCTGTCTCTGTCTCTGTCGAATAAATAAGTAAAATCTTTAAAAAAAAAACAAAACAAAACAAAACCAACCCAACAAAACAGTGCAGGGCTCAGGTAGTCAGATACAATTATCCTGCTCATCCTTGCCTTGCCATACTATCAGGAATTTTTTAAATCAGCAGTCTACTTTATACTTCTCAATCAGTTCTCAACTAGCCAGATGTCTTAAACGACAGTGTGTGCTGACCCTAGAAATGCAAAAGTAATAGTTGTAAAGCCGTTTAAAGTGCTAGGTTTTTATACCATATAATGAAACACAGTAAAAATGCAACTTGAAAAAAAAAATGTTTTTTCAGTAGGATCCGGGCCAATTCTGCTGGGAACTTTTGGGAGACAATAAAAGGAACAAATGAAAAATGTTTCTTGTGAGTACCATGGTTCTTGCCTTGCCAACTACTAGGCAAAAGGCCCCGCCCTGAAAATAATCCCCAGGGAACACAAGCCAGGGTACCCGACTCACCTGGTGAGCCCAAGCCCCCAGAGAGCTTCAACTTAACACCGCTTCATTAAGTCGGTTTCAGTAGGATCCAAAAGGGTATTGATGCAAAGAGGAGTTATTCCTGGAGGAGCACTCCTCCTAAAAGGTCAACAACTAACTAGTTAGTGAAAATGCCTAAATAGCAATAGTAATGACCTTTCAAAGCAGGGGCTCTTCGCCAGCGGGGGTAGGCGAGGGCAGGGAAGGGGTCTAGCTTGAAATGGTCAGCGAACATCCAAACGTTTATGTATGGGTGAGTTTTCACGGGTACAGGGGAGAGTATTTCAATCATACGTTCAAAGCAATCTAAGCCGCTTCCCTCGCTAAAGCTGGTAACCATTATATTACAGAACTCAATGACAGCTGCGTTATAAAATCAGTTTGGGGAATTCTGCTGCACAGCGCTTTCTTTAAACACCATCCAGTCCCCCACCCGCAGGCTCCCTTCCGAAGCACATCTGGGCATCACTCTCTGTAAGATCAAGGCAGCCTCTTTTAACACCTTTTTGGTAGAGGAGCACGGTGGAGGTGGGAGGGGTGATGCTGCGCTTGTCCCAAAGTAGAAGCAAAATCAGCTTTCTTTCAGGAAGGGCGCTTCCACGGGGTCTAAGGATACCCGCAGCAGCGCGCCAAGCAGTAAAACCCCGACATGCACTCCATTTAACAA